>NC_134484.1:434338867-434493867 GCF_040206685.1 Ascaphus truei | reverse complement strand
GTATAGCCATGAGACAATCCCTCTAAGCTGTATTCTGCATAGCAATGAGCATACTACCCTTCATCTCACACTAGTAAATGGGAACCCCCGGTTTTATTTGGTGATAGACATATGCTGTATTCGCTACTTACCGGTCCATCAAAGTTTTTCCTACCTCTATGGGAACTGTTACAGTCATTCCAAATAAGTTTATAAATGAGCGTGACCTAGAAATGTAACTACAGGGATCAAAGCAAAATCTACAGACAAATCAAAATGTCCCACCAAAAAATTTAAAATAATTACTTGATCAAAGGAAAGAAAACCTTTGGACAAAATGCACTCAATATCCATGTAATGATACTGAAAACCCTTTTTCCAAAAAAAACTTTACTAAGAAACAATTATATTTCAACGTGTAGGTCATTCTCCAAATACATACTTGGTACATTAGGGATATACCCTCCTTTACTGAGTAGAGCTATAGAGTCCACACATAAATCAGCAAGGACTGGGGACACAGACCGCATATTCTCTATTGTACACATATTACCAGGGAATTAAAGAGCACAGTGGACATTCTAACCAAGTTAGGACAGGATTAACACATTGAGACATAGCAAAGTTACTTGGTTGACAGTCACTGGAACATCATAACACACTGCAATACTACATAGTTATATAGTAGATGAGGTTTAAAAAAGACATACAGATATAGCGTAATTTACTGGCGCATTTGTCTCGCTGATAGCGTTTGTGCAACAATCATTTTTCGGTTGCTACCAGCTGACCAGCAAATGCATCACGTCAGGAAAATTGAGTTTTACTGTTGACTACAATGCTTTACAGAAATGATAGTTGGCACTAATGTGCTAGTGTCTTCAATATCTTCAAAATCTAAATGCAATATAGCCGTCATTCCCTTTCATTTCGTACAATACGATATGCTATGTAATGGTATTAATAATAATAATAATAATAGCATGTTCTTGTATAGCGCTGCTAGTTATACGCAGCGCTTTACAGAGACATTTTGCAGGCACAGGTCCCTGCCCGTGGAGCTTACAATCTATGTTTTTGATGCCTGAGGCAAAGGGAGATAAAGTGACTTGCCCAAGGTCACAAGGAGCCGACACCGGGAATTGAACCAGGCTCCCCTGCAACAATCTCAGTGTCAATCAGTGTCTTTACTCACTGAGCCACTCCTTCTCCCAATTTATTTGTATTAATATGTATTTAAATGTAACCAACCATTTATGCCCCTAAAAACGTCAGATGACTAAACCGTATTTTAAACATTGTGAAAAGAACAATGATACATATTTATTTGCTCTTCTTCCAAATGTACAATCTTCTTCAATCTGCATCTTCTTCGAGCTGGCTCTTGGACATTTTCACCTGTATAAAGAGAATGTTGTATATTAATTATCGAGAAGAAATATACTAGTGTAGTGCAAGAATTACATGTGTGGTACAATACACGTGTCTTTGTATGGAACCTGGTTGAAACGCAAATGCATGTCATTGAATTTCTGCGCATGCGAGTTTATATGGAACCTGCTTGAAACGCTTATGCGTGTCATTGAAATACGAGGTATTGTAAAAAAAAAATGCATTAATTACATAAAATTACCTGACAGTATCACTGGATATGTTTCCTACATGTGTTGATGCTCATCTGCCTGCCAATCCAACAAAAAATGAATGAAATGAAAAATTAAACTATGACTGTAATAGGCATTTTTTTTATTTTTAAAATACTACAATAATACAATAATAAAATCTTCAACCGTCAACTGACATCTTATTGCTGTCTCTTTCACATGTCCCAATATTAAATAATTGTAAGATTGTTTTTTTACAAAAGAAAATACAGTACAGTAGATGCATGAACAGTAGTACAGTAAAGTACAGTAGATGCATGAATTTCAGTACAGTATATTACCTGGCAGTATCGCTAGATGTGTTTCCTGCATGAACACAGTGTTGTCATCAGCCCGCCAAACCTGTAAAACAAGAATGATGAAAATAATTAAACTAAAATAAAGTACATTTTCTGTAAAACTGTATTTATTACATTAAACAAATTGTATGTGAAACTTTATTTATTTAGTTCATAAATTCTTCACTTAGAAGACTCCAAGTCCTCTGATGCTGCAAAATTACATTGATGCTATTTTTGACAATCTTGAATTGTGCAGGGCTAATTTTAAACTGCTTCTTCCGTTCATCTGTAATGGCTCTCCTCAAATTGATGGGAATTGCCCTGTTCACCCTTGAAGTCCACTTGTTTGCACCACTGGGAACACTGCTCAAAACTGACAAGGTGTTTGAAACTTAGCACAGCAAATCGATGCGGCTGTTCTGCGCAGTATGTTGCATATCTTGACAGAGTTTCCATTGGTATAACGAAAAGATGTCACCTACTACATTTCCATGGATCATCTGTGGTCTGTGTTTCTGTGGTGCCCCACTTGTGCTTTGGAAAGCAGGCACATTTAACTGCTCTTGAATGACACTTTCTTGCAGGTCTCTCCCTCTGTCAGTCCTTCTGAAAAGCAGCAATGACTAAAGAAATTACCAAAGAGATGTGCGTGTACAAGAAGGGATACAGAATAACCCACATCCAATGGTGGCTAGAGGAAGTTGCCATCCAGGTGTCACTTAACAGTTTTCAAATACCATGCCCAAGAGAAGACTAAGACCTGGATTCATCAAATTTCGATTAAAGTGAAAATATTATGGAATTGTAAATAAACATTTAGGGTGTGTTAGTAGCGAAATAATAAGTAAGGATTCATCAATATTTCTACGATCCTAAATAAGGCACGAAGTGGAATTGAAAGTTTACTTATTTTGTCTATAAAGTTGTGCGATCGGTAAAATGGAGACAAAGTCACGGACTTCTCTGCAAAGTTTAAATGTGATGCGGTAGATTTAAACAATGCTGGGAGATACCGGCACCCCATACCGGAACCTGTATCTAGAGAAGTAGGGGGTTCCTAGGCTGAAATTAATGCGGTTCAGCTCCGGAGATTCCCTGCTTTAATACTCTGAAATTAAAATAAAATAAAAGCAGCGTGAGCGCCTGTTGAGGCGATCGCGCAGGTCTGTTGAGCGCCAGCCTAGAATAGGTGATAAAAAAGTGGAGCTAATAAAAGTGTTCAACATTGTAAAAACTTCTGCTTCCAATGTTTTTCTTCGCACAGCCACACCGTATGCCTCTGCATGTGCACTCTTAAGTTTTATCATGTTCCTTATTTTAAGAGGGAAGCAATGGTGGATTAGCCATGAAAATGATGAGCACTCTGCTGCAGAGGTTCAGGATATTCTGCAGAAGAATCATATTTGGTATCATAGGGAATGTTCTGTTTTATAGTAAGATACCAATCCCCAAACAAGTAATTTGTGATGTTACTGTATGACAAAGTAAGAGGGAAGTCATCCAGTTTATATTTATGATTAAGTCAACTCTAACTCTAACTTATGATTTCCTTACTTTATTGTGTATCAGCAAGTCTGCAACCCATACTGTACATATGACTACAGTATTATATATGATCTTTTTTTTTTCATTGTGGGCAGTAAGCTTAGAGTACATTTAGTAGCTAACCTCCGATCTGACCCGTATACATGGTTCCAAATAACCAACACATGTACAATGATTTGGAAGAAATTGGTTGCAGCTTTATTTATAATTATGGGCAAACTTTTAGAAATTCCAGGCATTATGGAAATCCCTGTTCTCTGATTAGTCAAAATTCTGTGCATTACCCATTTAGTAATGGAGTGTGTTAGGGGAGCCCCTGCGTCAGCCACAAGTGTAGATGCTTGTGAACGGTGCTAGGGTTGTGAACATAGTATTGAAAAGGGAGAGAAGGAACCCGAAATAGCACTCAAGTTCACACTCTGGAGGATAGTGATTGAATTAAAACATAATCTTTATTAATATCAATATATATAAAATAGGGATGATAGAGCAACGTACTGGAGGTAGGTTGATCCTAATAGTTAATAGCCATGTTGGCTCTGGATCAGACTTTGGGCCTCATGCAGTAAGCGTCGATTAAGTGAAATCGGCAAGTTTACCGATTAGTCATGTTAATGGCGATTTTTCCTCTCCGTATGCAGTAAGTGCCGAATACATTCAAAATCAACCCGAAAACAAATCCGCCCACTCTCACGATGATTATCCGATCACACACAGGTGTATCGGCGTGCGTGGCGGGGTGCTGATAGGTTGCCCAATCACAAATCTTGCTGAATCAGGCGAAACAAGCATGTATTGGATTGCGCGCCATATTTAAAGGCAACGTGTACTGCTAATCATTCTCTGTGTTGTTGGGAGTTAGAGAGAGAGAGAGACGCACAGAGCTGGCTGATTGAACATTTGCATATTGACGGAGAGACTTGTTGTGTATTGGGTGAGCTTTGTCCATTGTTGTTTTGTTTACATCTTTGTCTTGTTTTATATGTGGAAGTGTTTCGTGTGATTGGCTGTACATTAGTTGTCTGTTTTTTGTGAGTGCTGGAAGTATGCCCGCAAAGCGTGGGAAGAGTGATGCTGGTGGGAGTGGGAGTGCTACTCGTGCGAGTACGCGTCGGAGTGAACGTACTGTTCAGGGGAGTGATGTTGCTGGTGCACCGAGTGGTGTTGCTGGGAGTGGGAGTGCTGGTGCTGGGAGTGGGAGTTCTGTTGCTGGGAGTGGGAGTGCTGTTGCTGGGAGTGCTGTTGCTGTGAGTGGGAGTGCTGTTGCTGTGAGTGGGAGTGCTGTTGCTGGGAGTGGGAGTGTTGTTGCTGGGAGTGGGAGTTCTGTTGCTGGGAGTGGGAGTGCTGGTGCTAGGAGTGGGAGTGCTGGTGCTAGGAGTGTGAGTGCTGGTGCTAGGAGTGGGAGTGCTGGTGCTGTGAGTGCTGCTGGTGGCGCAGTTGCTGATGGGGTGTCTGGTGGTGGCGTGCTTGCTGGTGGGCAGCTTTTGGAGGCTCTTCCATTGGAAGAAGGAGAGTCCAGTCAGCACCAGCCAAGCTCTGACCCTAAACCTGCTCGGAAGAAACGTGTGGAGAAGCCACGTAATCCTCGCTTCAATGACCAGGAAAATACAGCTCTTGTCACTGGCATTCTGGAGCACTATGACAGTATATATGGACATTTACTAGGTAAGTGTACCTTTACATTTATTATTCAAATACATGTGATCCTAGGTCATCTGAGTTTTGTTCATATGCAAATATGGGTTCAGAATATCTTTCTATGTTAATTAGTCTGGAAACACAGCTTTTTATCATGCCTTACAAGGACAACTAAACACAGGCGGTCAATTTGCCATAACTGCATACAATATGAATGCAACCTTGCTTACATGTATAGGTTTAGTAGTGAATGCTCATGTGCTTCACATATTACACATAAAACAGCATGTTTGCTATCTCTTGGAACAGCTAGCAGTGTAGGAAACTGGTGCTTATATTATTATTAATTTACCTCATATATTTGATATGTTTTTCAAGGGCGGACAAGTTCAGCAAGCAGAAAAGAAATGTGGGACACAATAGTCATTGGTGTCAATGCGTGTGGGAATCATGTGAGGGACAAGCGGAATTGTCACAAGAGATTTGATGATATTAGGTCCAAATTGAAAAAGAAAATACAACACCAACGCGTGCATGCTACTGGCACTGGAGGTGGGCCCACACCACAACGTCTCATATTAAGTCCATTGGAGGAGCTGCTTCGGGCAAAATTACTTCCCGTCGTCGTGGAAGGCTTACCTGGTGACCGTGATATAGGAATTTACCCCTCACAATTTCCACCAGGTGAGAAATATTACTGTACTAGGCGTGTCGTTGCTTACAGTTATTTTGCATAGTTACACTGCTTTTTATACTGTCTTCACAATATAAGCATACCTGCATCTATATATGTATATGTCTGATTCTGTATATATATATATATCTCAAAATAGACATATATGTTGTAGTCCTACTAAAAGCAGTAACTAATATAGCACGTGCCATTGCGTGCTCATTTACATGTGAATTCCCAAAATGCATTGCTGCAGTGGAAGCAATTGATGGTGGGCGAAGATGGGGAACAACAGGGTAGTACACATGTGTAACACATGTTAATGAGAAATTATTACTAGCTACAGGTACAGAACAGAAATATGTATAATATTATTGTGTATTTTATTTATTTTACTCCGACAAACATGACATTACTGCCTATTTTAAGCATGCATCAAATATATTGCATGCAACGGCCTACAAACATCACTTGCACTAACACATCTATAGTTGTTTATGAAAAGGTCCATTTTTTCTTTAAGTCATATACAGACAGCATAATGAGGCACACGTATCATATTTTATGTCATTGTTTTCATAACTTAAAAACTGCACACGACTATTTAGCTCATCTACCATTGTGTTAAAGCAGCTGCAATTAATATCTCATCACAGCATACACTTCAACAGAGGGGGTGGGGTTCAGCACACACACTAATTGCAGCCTCATTTTAGGGTCAACTTAGTTCACACCATTTTCACCTGTTTCAAGTAATTGAAAGGTGTGGCTGATTAGGCTTTTTGGGGAAGGGAATACCGTTCTTACAACCTGACTAGCACAACTGAAGTTAATCACACTCATTTGAAAGCTTAACTTTAGCTACTAAATGCCCCAACAACTCATTACTTATCAAAGCGTACGTCACACATTAGTTCACTCATATCTATAGTTGAACTACTACTATCAACGACACATTATCACACACTGCATGTGTTGTCTTGTTTAGTCACAGCCACATTCATGTGTGCCACATCTTATATTAATGTACCACACATATCCTCTACCAAAAACAACACTTTTTGCAATATGACCACCTTCATGATAACCATTGTGAATGGTCATCTCATGATAGTTATGTACATTATGATACTGATATCACTACACAACATATGATTTTTATGTACTAATTTTATCTATTTATCCTCACGCATTACTGCAGGAACATAGTATGTTTTATGTTAGGGAACTCAAAAGTTCTAAGTACACAGGCATGTACATTGTTATTACAACTATTTATGTTCACTTTCACACACACATTTTGGGTTAAGGAAATGATGCTGTTAGGTACTCATAAATACAGAACATACAATAACTGTTTGTTCAATATTTACACATGTAAATGTAAAACTTATGTTATTGTTATATATAGTTGCCCCTGAAGGACATGTGTCACCTGAGACTGAACAAGTGTCTTCACCTGGGTCAGCCAGCTCAACACACCTAGAAGGTGAGTGTATCAGTTGGTGGCCATATAATATGTGCTCTTCTATATGTTATGTTGTCATGTTCATTATTTGTTTTGCACATCTTCTTTAAATAGGATTACTTAGTGTCAGTGAAAATGAAGTGTAAGGCAACTTGTATTGTGTTAGTGATGTTAACTATCATGTAGGAGTTGTGAGTTTACAGCAAGTTTTCATTCACTCATATTTCATACTGAGTCCAAACATTATTCTTAAGTCAAGGTAGTTTTTAATGTGAGGTTATAAAACGTATGGAAACATGTTAGTTGTTACTTATGACACAGTACAATTACATAGTAACACAGCAGAGATTAACATGCCATTTAATAATGTGTACATTTATTTGTAGAACATGATGAAGAGGATTTTGATGATGATGATGATGATGATGATGATGATGATGATGCCGCCGCCGCCGCCATAGACACACAAATACAAGCAAGTGACCATGAAGAGGTTCCAATTGAAAATGTTTTACCGCCAAAACGTCCAGCAAATTCCACATATGATGCAATTGTAGCTTCTGAGGGAAAAATTGTGGAAGCAGAAAATCGTCGCCATTCTGACCTGATGACAGTGCTGGAAAGGATGATTGCACTGCAGGAAGAAACAGTTTCACAATTGGCACATCTCCACAGAGTCTTCATTGAAGTGCCTAAACAGTTGCAAAAAATCAACACCTCATTCGAAGCATTAGTTGTTCAGCAAACACAAGCTAATTACTGGAGAATGACTAATGTACCACAATTCAACACCTCACAGGCAGGATCTGTTCATGCAGGTCAGTTTTCACCACATTCATCTGATATTCATTCACCAGGCCCAAATGTTACCGGTCAAGTAGCAGACATTGCTGTGCAGGTTCCTGATGACATTCTACCGCTGCCATCTGTACAAATTCAGCAGCAGACACCTACAAAGGAGGCGACAAAAACAAAACAAGACACACATGAAACAGACCAACCATCACTTGTGCAGTGTCTACCAACTTGCTCACATGTGTCAGTGGGCACAAGCCCTGTCCGTGAACAGTCACTACCCAAAAGCCCTGTAGGTGAGTCACTGCCCAAAAGCCCTGTAGGTGAATCGCTGCCCAAAAGCCCTGTAGGTGAATCGCTGCCCATAAGCCCTGTAGGTGAATCGCTGCCCAAAAGCCCTGTAGGTGAATCGCTGCCCAAAAGCCCTGTAGGTGAATCACTGCCCAAAAGCCCTGTAGGTGAATCACTGCCCAAAAGCCCTGTAGGTGAGTCACTGGCCACAAGCCCTGTAGGTGAGTCACTGGCCACAAGCCCCGTAGGTGAACAGTCACTACCCAAAAGCCCTATAGGTGAGTCACTGCCCAAAAGCCCTGTAGGTGAGTCACTGGCCACAAGCCCTGCCCGTGAAGTGCCAGAGGCCACTCAAAGTGGCTCTGTTGTACCTAAAGTTGGTGGCAAAAGAAAAAGGAAAATTCAAGAGACAACAAGCAGGCCTGTTACTCGCTCGCAAAAGGAACAAAAAAAATAAATTTTAAAATTCACAAAATATGTCTTTGGCCTTGTTTTGTTGACTTCAGATTATCTAATTACTATTGTATGTATGCTGAAGACTGTGTTGTTTCCAAACTTTCAAGTATGTTCTTGTACACGTGAAGTTTTGGAAATGTTAACACTCCTAATTAATGAATAGTGTTATAAATATTGATGTATTAATCGTCTGTTCAGTAATGGTCCACCAGGAGCCAGTTGCTAAGTTTAGAGAAGCTGCCATTGACTTTGCAGCAAAACATTGCATTTGGGTGTGTTAATTGATGTAATCATTGCATGTGCATATTATTTTCATGCAATTATAAAAGCACCTATTTAACTGCAAACATCTTTCTTGTACGTGTACAGCAGGATTTTGTGTTAAATATTACTTACCTTTGGTGGCCATTGTAATGTTGTCCTTTAATCATTTATGTGTTCTTGTTTTAAGAACATCTCTGAATTTATACTAAAATATATGTAGTATGTATTGATATATGCACACACACACAGACACACACTGTGTGTGTGTGTGTGTGTGTGTGTGTATATATATAGTACTATCTAAACTGGTATAGATGTATTTACAAACAACATACACTTCATGCTTCCTTGTGAAAACACACTATTTTAATAATACAGGCCTAATGTTTGACAACTATACTAAGTGTGAGCCTCTAACATTATTGGGTGCAAACAAATGTTTATGACTTAATTCACTCATGTTTATCACCATTTAAATAGGTTTCATACAAGGCCTACTTACTGCCATCAATATGTTGTGTGTACTCCTGCAATATAAAAAAAAAAAAAAGATACATTATATATATATATATATATATATATATATATATATACATACATATATATATACACACACACACACACTATACATATAGTACAATATACACTTTATATATATATATATATTTTTATGAGAGAGATATATTTATATATATATAGATACACACGTATTTAAACTCATGCAGACAGGTAGTTAACCAGAATTTCAAATACACACAGAAATGTATGTGGGAAAAAAACATTTCATTTTGCAGGTGTGTGTATTTACTGATATGGCTGTCTAAGCACTATTTTCACACAGTGCTCTTTGTTATTTTTCTAGAAAACTCAATGTTACTGAAATAAGTGTAGGAATGTTTTCACAAACGAGATAAAAAAATGATACATGTTTTTCCCACATTCGCCTATCACTAACCACAAAACTTAAACCAATTAAAAGGACACATCCAATTGGCGTTTGAAATAAGGAGTAAAAGTAGTTACTTTTGTTGACCTTGAAAACGAAACACAGGAATTTGTTAGCCATTGAGCAGAATCATTTTGATGAGCAAAGAAGACAGAACTGCACACATCTTTTGTGCTACTCTGACATGGCTGATGAATTCGTTAACCATATGAATCCCCTCTTAGGTTATAAGTACATGGTTTCAGAAGCAATTTTAAACAGTCGCGGACACAAAGCAAGCACACGCCAAATCTATGATTTCATTCGAGCTAAATATCCTTATTACCAAGACCGTAGGCATGCGCGGAATTTTAATTCCTCAATAAGATTCACTTTATCAACTAATGACTTTTTTGAACGTGTGCAGGATAAGCTAGAACACACCTATGGTTTCTGGAAGATTGCAAAGGAAAAGCATTTTACCCTGAAAGAGGGCACATATATTGTTGTGAAAGGCATATTTATTCCTAATGCCAATAGCAATGGATCCGCTACTACTGTTCCGTGTGAATCGATACCTGCTGCAATATCTGCACCCTCCATTCCTGAAACCCACATTGTACAACAACAAAAGTACTATGATTATGTACCAAGCCTTTCAGCTGAAAATGCATTGGAATGGGAACCAGAAGAAATGAACCTACCTCCCGACCAATTGTTTGAAGAAAGCAGTGGCGATTCCTATGAGCGCTTCATGGAGGAGATGTGTGTCATACTGGATTCAGCGGGTGGGTCAAGCGTGGATGAAAATGCCTTGCATTTCTGGAGCGACCAGTTGCAGCCAGACGAAGAGTTAATTCTAGAAGAATGGTAAATATAACAACCGTTATGCGTTGACTGTGCGTTTAAATGTTTTTTTTTTTTTTTGTTTTTTTTTAACCACCATTTTCCCTTTCAATGCGTGGATACAGCGTAACATTGCAGACTGCATAACATGTAGCGATCACAAAGAAATTGTTGCCGAATACAATATAGTATAACCTGAAAGAGTAGTACACATTGCTGACGGAATAAATATACGTACTTTCCTATCCCTTTAACCATATTAGCAACATTTTAACATAACTCTAACACATACCTGTTTTGTTATCATGCAACATTTAAAAGCGGGTCCACCACGTATGACGTGGGACCCTTGTCATGGCCCAAGGCGTCCTTAAAAAGGATTACGGATGTAAGTCCCGCCCCCAAGCGACGTGCGCGCCTCAAAGCCTATTGGCTGTCATGTTTTGTTATAGTAACGGTAACTGCAGTGTGTCATGTGTGCGGCTCAGTGTTTGTAGCCGTAAAGTGGGCGTTAGCCGAATGTTAATTGAGTGGGAGGAGTGTTAGCGTGCGTTTCACGCTGGTTTAACATGACGTCACACGTATTGCATTTGCGCATTGTGTTATCGGCCGTCCTTTCTGTCCAAACACGTCTGTTTAAAAAGAATACAGATGTACTCGTTTAGAACGAATGTAGTTTCGTATTCATTGTATTTGAAATAAAGATTTTATGTTTAATGGTATTTTCAAGATGTATTGAACGCACAACGTACGCTTTGTTTTGCGCATGCGCTAACAGTTAGTGCAGCCAAGCGTGAAGTGCGTGCGCACACTAAGATGTGCGCGCACATTTTTCAGTATACAGGCAACGTTCACATCATATACATAGTTATGCCTGCTACAAATTTAAAGAAACATTACATACTGATGTACACTTGTACTTCTAACATATAAGTGAGTGACGTGTGTATGTACACAATCATATAGAGCTGTGTAATGCGTTGTCACGGATACATATATAGTAAGGTGCCATCTTTGACCATCATGTGTTTGCTGTATTTCAGAGATGTCGGGGAAGATACAATCGGATCAATGTATGATTTCAGAAGAGTCTACCTTTATATGAGATGATTGTGAGGAGGAGCCACCGACTACTATACTACATATGGAACTAATTTTATATTGCTTGCAGCGCTTATTAACAAACAATTAAAAATGTGATACCCTTATGCCTATATTGCATAAGCACTTAATTAACATAATGATGTTGCAAAATAGTGCCTCATGAATTTTTATTGAGTGTTCTTTAATGACTACTATCATTTTATGGCATGGTGTGTTTTATATATAACAACCATTCCCACTCTGCTAACACATTTGTGAATTCTATTGTGTAATGGAACGTATGACTGTCGAAACTATGTAACAATAATAATAATAATAATAATTATAATATGAGCATGTTCATGTATAGCGCTGCTAGTTGTACACAGCGCTTTACAGACACATTTTTCAGGCTGAGGTCCCTGGCCCGTGGAACTTACAATTTATTTTTTGCCGCCTGAGGCACAGGGAGATAAAGTGACTTGCCCAAGGTCACAAGGAGCCGACACCGGGAATTGAACCAGACTCCCCTGCTTCAAAATCTCAGTGCCAGTGTGTGTCTTTACTCACTGAGCCACTCCTTCTCCCAATGTAAAGGACACTTACAACCAACTAGCCATTTCTTGTTAAAAAATCTCTTGTTACATGGGTATGTTGATAAAATGGTTTGGGACTGTAGCAAATAATGTTATTGGCCAGATGTTGTGGTCCCCTACAATGCATGATGTTCTGATTATGACATCAACATCATGTAATGAAGTACGTTTCTGTGTATATTTCATTAACCTAACTAACTATAGTTTACTGTGTTTATTAAACGTTCTAAAAATACATAGTATAGTCAATATGATGATATAAGCTACCATAATAAAGCTGGTGTTATCATTTGTCGGTGTTATACATGGATCCTACACAAATTGATACAGACACAAACAGTTGTCTTACAAAGTGTGTCTATGCTAATGTGCACGTGATTGACGTTACAATTGTGAGAATACTTGATAATTATCATCATGATAATGATGAAGTGACGTGATTTATATTGCAAAAATATTACCAACATTGTCATATTGGTAAATTATAAATGCTAAATGACAGTAACATTAGCGACAAATTTGTCTTCTCTGTTAACAGTTTAACACTTGGTACATGTAGGACACATCCACACACGTGTGACTTATACATACACATGTCACAAATTTAAATTCATGTTGACTATTAATTCCTAGCATTACAAAACACCAACATTGCTAAATATAAGATGTAGTACGCATTGTTGTGATTGCAGGCATTCATGCATGGAGTTTTATGATCAGTCAATTTCATCCGTGATGAATGATCTCCCGTAAGTAAAGAAATAACTACAGTTATCCCCTTGTCTCCAAACACCTCTATATTACATTAATGGAATTTATAAGGAAACATACATAAAATGTGATGAAATGGGAGTAATCATTTTCTAATACAATGCACATGAAAGCTCAAGAGTAGCTAAATGCATATAAATGATACAGAAAGTACATATATGTAACATTTGTGTTTAAACCAATATGTTGGGTTTTTACTACAAATAATTATAGGAAGATTGATGTAGGCACATCTTATGAGAGATGTCAGCAAATATACATACCATGATCAGTCATACTGGAGATATACCTATAATGCAAAGGAACAATATATAAATTGCAAACATTGACATGCCATCTTCAGTACCGTAAACAACACAGCAAAGTGTGTATTTGGTGTTAAATGTGCAACACCATGTATATTTCATGACATTCAAAATGTAAATCAGGCTGGTGTACACATCATATGGATGTACATGTTACACTGCACCAATAACATTGTATGTAAGCATACTAGAAGCATGAATGAGTATGGGCATAATATGTGTATTGTGTTAGCATAAGGAACAACACAATGCTAAAATATTAGTGCTTTGTTACCCCAGTTTTATTCACATACACACAACTAAAGTACAATTGAAGAGGGATTATATAACCTGTGCAACAATAACATACCGGTGCCACATCCCTTTGTGCACACAGCAGAGAGAAGAAAGGTGTGCAACCCATATTCATCTGTGTCCTACCAGAAGGGTATATAAAAAAACATTATTGTTAAGATAACATAATGTAAGTATAAAAGTAGAACTTGGAACATATATGTTTTTACTTACAAGAAAAAAATGAATTGATGAGATTCTGGCGTGTCTGGCCACCACTGGCTGTTTGTTCATTTTCAGCAGCTACATGGGTGGGATGCTCGTCTACCACAGGCTCAGCTAGGTCTGACTGTACATTGTGCCTCAGTGCAACATTGTGCAAAATGCAACAGGCAAGGATAATATCAGACACTTTTTGAGGCTTGTATAGAAGAGCCCCACCAGTTCTGTCCAGACACCTAAATCTGGTCTTGAGTAGGCCAAATGTCCTCTCTATAACAGATCTTGTAGATATATGGGCTGCATTGTACCTGTCCTCTGCTTCAGTTTGAGGGTTTAGCACCGGAGTCAAGAGCCACGGCCTAATTCCGTATCCTGAGTCACCTATAATGAATGGAGCACACATAAGCTGACATTAGTGATCAAATTGTACAATGCCAACATTCCTAAATAAAAATGTGTTTTGTGTTAGAACATGTAAATGTGTACTCACCCAGCAGCCAACCATGTTCAAAATGTCCCTCTTCGAACGCATGGAAGACTGAAGAGTTCCTCAGGATGGAGGAATCGTGACTGGAACCAGGGAATTTGGGTACCACATGCATTATCCTCATCGTCGCATCACATACCACCTGTACATTGAGTGAATGGTAGTGCTTCCGATTGCGGTACACATGCTCACTCTGACTAGGTGCAATCAAAGCAACATGTGTGCAATCGATTGCACCCAGCACACATGGTATCCCTGCTATATTATAAAAGCCAGTCCTGACTTCCAGCCACTCTGTCGCCTCTGTAGGAAAATGAATATAATTCCTAGCGCGTCTATTGAGTGCATAGAGAAACTGGGTAAAGGCCCGCGAGAATGTAGATTGCGAGACCCCGCCCACTATGCCCACAGTTGTCTGGTATGACGCGGAAGCAAGATAATGTAATGAGCACAGCATTTTAACAAGCCCAGGGACTGCACGACCTCTGGCTGTGAAAAAATCTAAATCTCCCCTTATCTCCTGATAAAAAGCTAAGATTGCTGCTGAACTCAAACGATAGCGACTTACAATCTCCTCCTCACTCATCCCATCTAACAGGGTTCTCTCCCTGTACAGACGCGGACAAGGCACAACTTGTCTCCTCTGTCTTCTCCTCTGATCTCCTGTCCCTCTACCTGTCCCTCGGCCTGTCCCTCTCCCTGTCCCTGTCGTATCCGCGTGACTGTCCCTGTCACTGTCCCTCGGTGTGTCCCTCCCTTGCCCTATATGATTCTCTTCATCATCAAGCATGTCATAGAAAAGAATGTTCCTCCGTCTCCTAAACAATCTCAACATTTTGAAATGAGTAGCTGTGAATGAGCAGGTAATGGGCGTCCTTTAAATAGGTATGTGATGATGTCAGGTGACATAGTAAAATGCAAGGTGTTACATTAACATAATAAAGTACTTCTGTGGCAAGCTGTGTGTAGTTGTTGTTATAAGTATTTGTTGTGTGTATTCTGCAGGGAATGATGATATTTGGCAATGATGTGACGTGAACCTTTGTAGAAACATTGCTTGCAAATAAATAGTTGCATGTGCAATGCATGTAACACTTGTGAACGCAACAGTCAGTCATGTAATTAGGCAAAAAGGCTGAGATTGACGTGGGAAAAGTTTTGTGTAACATGTGTAATTACTCATGTTATTGTGACATGTTGACAACAATGAATAGTCGTGTGCATATGCATGCATTTCTGTAAGGAGGATAGTTGGTATAGAATGAGTTAACAAGGTGTCCCAATGCTGAATTACTGTACATGTGTGTATAAGTTAGGTTGAAGTGCTTGTAATGCTACGGTTACAATGTAAACATGCAATGTGATTGAGCGTCCAATAAGTGACGTCATGAAAATAGGGAGGACCCAAAACTAGATGTAAACATGAGAAGACAGATGTACATGAACGTTTAAAGATGCGTGTCACATTACAAGCATTGTGTAATGTAAAGGAACATGAATATACGGTGTATGTGTGACATGTGTGTCATGTGTAACATCATGTAAATAATTGTCGCTCAGTTCAGTAAAATGTGTGATATGATGTGAGGTTCTCCTTTAAGAGTTGAGTATAGTATTTTCCCTTGGCACATCATCACATGATGAGTAATGTGACCCGCAAATGCTGCAAACATGTAAAAGTATAATGTTATGCAAATAATACACGTCAGCTGTGACACAATGCAGGGAATGCCCCCACACTGTAATGCAAATGACGTTTGTATTGTGAGCAATGAAACGTAAACAGTACTATACTGTTATACGTCCCCGCTCCATTGACTCCATTGATGTACAGAAGTTTTTTTTTTCTAAGTGCCGTTGCGGCAGCCTTAGCGATCGTTCTCCCCTCCAAACTGCCAACTTTAGTTGGCGGGAGAAATTGGCCATAACATCTCAATTTCGTAGTGCCGATCAGGCCCGATAAGCTGTTTTTTTTTGTTGAATCCAGCCGATTTAAAAAAGTGGCGATCAGTGGCGAAAACAGGCTTATCGGCAGGCGAATGGCCATAACAAAATAATCGGCTCCGAAACCTGGCGAAATCAAGCACTTATCGGCGCTTACTGAATCTCAAACCCAATTTTGCCTATAAAATGGCGATAATTCCCTTATCAACGCTTACTGCATGAGGCCCTTAGTATGTATATACCAGACAGTTTTAATAAAGCGCTGGTATCAGAACAACACAGAAATCCTGGTGTGGATCTGTGTAATGAGTGAGTACTCTGGGTGTGCCCTGGTAGGTAACGGGGCTACAGGTAACAGGAGTAATTACTGAATAGACCCTGGTGAGACTTAGTCAAAGTGACCAGTGGTAACTGATAACATATACAACAATTCTAGTATGTATATTGTATTGTATGTCTTTATTTATATAGCGCCATTAATGTACATAGCGCTTCACAGCAGTAATACATGTGGTAATCCAATAAATAACAGATAATATAAATAACAGATCATGGGAATAAGTGCTTTAGACATTAAGGAAGAGGAGTCCCTGCTCCGAGGAGCTTACAGTCTAATTGGTAGGTAGGGAGAACGTACAGAGACAGTAGGAGGGAGTTCTGGTAAGTGCATCTGCAGGGGGCCAAGCTTTATGTGCCATGTGTTCAGAATAGCCACAGTCCTATTCATATGCTTCTTTAAGCAAGTGTGTCTTAAGGTGGGTCTTAAAGGTGGATAGAGAGGGTGCTAGTCGGGTACTGAGGGGAAGGGCATTCCAGAGGTGAGGGGCAGTCAATGAAAAAGGTTTAAGGCGGGAGAGGGCTTTAGATACAAAGGGGGTAGAAAGAAGACATCCTTGAGAAGAACGCAAGAGTCTGGATGGTGCATAACGAGAAATTAGGGCTGAGATGTAAGGAGGGGCAGAAGAGTGTAAAGCTTTAAAAGTGAGGAGAAGAATGGAGTGTGAGATGCGGGATTTGATCGGGAAGCCAGGAGAGGTATTTCATGAGGGGAGATGCTGAGACAGATCTAGGAAAGAGTAGAGTGATTCTGGCAGCAGCGTTAAGGATAGATTGTAGGGGAGACAGGTGAGAGGCAGGAAGGCCGGACAGCAGGAGGATACAGTAATCAAGACAGGAGAGAATGAGGGCCTGAGTCAGAGTTTTAGCAGTCGAGCAACAGAGGAAAGGGCGTATCTTTGTTATATTGCGGAGGAAAAAGCGACAGGTTTTAGAAATGTTTTGAATGTGAGGGGCAAATGTGAGAGAGGAGTCAAGTGTGACCCCAAGGCAGCGTGCTTGGGCTACTGGGTGAATGATCGTAGTTCCAACAGTAATGTGGAAGGAGGTAGTAGGGCCAGGTTTGGGAGGAAGTATGAGGAGCTCTGTTTTAGCCATGTTGAGTTTAAGGCGGCGGAGGGCCATCCAGGATGATATAGCAGAGAGACATTCAGAAACTTTGGTTTGTACAGTAGGTGTAAGGTCGGGTGTTGAGAAATATATTTGTGTGTCGTCAGCATAGAGGTGATAATTAAACCCAAAAGATGTTATTAGGTCACCTAGAGAGAGTGTATACAGAGAAAAGAGAAGAGGTCCCAGGACAGAGCCCTGGGGTACCCCCACAGAGAGATCAATAGAGGAGGAGGAGGTATTAGCAGAAGAGACACTGAAAGTACGATGGGAGAGGTAGGATGAGATCCAGGATAGAGCTTTGTTCCGAATGCCAAGAGTATGGAGAATGTGAAGGAGAAGAGGGTGGTCCACGGTGTCAAATGCTGCAGAGAGGTCGAGTAATATGAGCAGAGTGTAATGACCTCTGTCTTTGGCAGCATGGAGGTCGTCAGTTATTTTAGTAAGGGCTGTTTCCGTGGAGTGAGCAGTACGGAAGCCAGATTGTAGAGGGTCTAGGAGAGAATAGGTGTTGAGAAAATGGAGCAAGCGAGCGAATACAAGACGTTCAAGGAGTTTAGAGGCAAAAGGCAGGAGGGAGACAGGCCGATAGTTAGAAAGACAGGTAGGGTCAAGCTTGCTGTTTTTGAGTAATGGTATGACTGTTGCATGTTTGAAGGAGGATGGAAAGGTTCCAGAGCAGAGGGAGGAGTTAAAAATGTGCGTGAGCGTAGGGATTATAGTAGGAGCAAGAGGTTTTAGGAGATGGGAGGGAATGGGGTCAAGAGGGCAAGTGGTAGAGGGAGAAGAGGCGATCAACAGCGACACATCCTCCTCTGAGACAGTGGAAAAAGAGTCAAGGAAGGCAGGAGGAGAGTTAGGAAGAGGTGTAGGATGGGAGGAAGAAACAGAGGGGATGTTCTGACGTATGGATTCCACCTTTTCCTTAAAATAGTCAGCAAAGTCCTGAGCGGAGATGGAGGAAGGAGAGGCAGCGGAGGGTGATTTGAGTAGAGTATCAAAGACAGAGAACAGTCGGCGTGGGTTAGACTTGTGCATGTTGATTAGTGAAGAAAAGTAGGCTTGTTTAGCTTGCGAGAGGGCAGAGTTGAAACAGGATAGCATAAATTTGTAGTGAAGGAAGTCTGCGAGAGTATGAGATTTCCTCCAGAGGCGTTCAGAGGAACGAGTGGAGGAACGCAGCATGCGCGTGTGGGAATTTAACCAGGGTCTAGGGTTAAAAGGGCGAGTGCGGCAGAGAGAAAGCGGGGCATGTAGATCAAGAGAGGAGGACAAGGCAGAGTTGTAGTTCCTGACCAGTTTGTCAGGGTCTGTAGCAGATCTGAGAGAGGAGAGGGAGGAGTGTAACGTGGACTCAAAGTCAGGTAAGTGAATAGAGCGCAGGTTTCTGCAGAACCGGGGTGTAGATGGAGGTGGAGAAGTTGAGAAGCGAGATAGAGAGAATGAGATGAGGTGATGGTCAGAGAGAGGAAAAGGGGAAATGGAGAAATCAGAGAGAGAGAAATTTTTAGTGAAAACCAGGTCTAAGTAGTGGCCATCCTTGTGGGTGCTGGCTGCAGTCCACTGTTGAAGGCCAAAAGAAGAGGTTAGAGAAAGAAAGCGGGAAGCCAAAGGGAGAGAGGGGTCATCAATGTGGCAATTGAAGTCCCCAAGGAGAAGAACAGGGGAGTCTGAGGAGAGGAAGAAAGAGAGCCAGGATTCAAAGTGAGAGAGAAAGGCAGAAGGGGGATGAGTAGAGGTAGGTGGGCAATACATGACCGCCACATGAACAGGGAGAGGAGAGAAGATCTGGACAGTGTGAACCTCAAAGGAGGGAAAGGCAAGAGAGGGGGGAATAGGAATAGTTCGGTAACGGCAGAGAGAGGAGAGCAGGAGCCCCACACCTCCACCCCTGCCATCAAGGCGCGGAGTGTGGGAGAAGGAAAGGCCACCATAAGAGAGGGCAGCTTCCAGAGCAGAGTCAGACTGAGTGAGCCAGGTCTCAGTTATAGCAAAGAGAAGCAGGGAGTGAGAGAGAAAGAAGTCATGCACAGAGAGGAACTTGTTAGAGAGGGAGCGAGCATTCCAAAGGGCACAGGAGAAAGGGAGAGAGGAGGGAGGGTGGCAGGGGATGGGTATGAGGTTGGAGGGGTTAACACCAGAAGGAGTAGAAGTTGTATGTGGGAGGCGAGGACGAGAGCAAGTAGAAATAAGGCAGGGACCAGGATTGGGAGAGATATCCCCAGAAGCAAGGAGGAGAAGCATGGATAGAAAGAGGATGTGTGAGGATGATTTGTAGGGGTGTGTTTTAGTGCAGGAGGTATAGCTGTGTGGTGACAGAGGACGCAGGTAAGAAAGGAGTTCATGTGAACTGAGAAGTGGGGAAGAAAGGAGAGATGGAGATATATGAATAGAGTTAGAGACATAAGGAGACTGGTGGAAGGAAGTGCATAATTTGAAAATAAGTATATCAGTGATGCAAACAGCTGGAGGCATACACTGAGCACATCGACCTCTGGGTCCGCTACATCGACGATGTGTTTGTCCTGTGGCGAGGCCCAGAGGGAATCCTCAAAGAGTTTATCAGTACACTCAACACCAACATGCTTAATCTCCATCTCACACTGGAATATAATAAGGACAGTATGTGTTTCCTGGATTTAAAGATATCAAGGGGCAATGATGGCTTCCTTCACACCACAATATACCGCAAAGCCACGGCCACAAACAATCTCTTAGAAGCAAGCAGTCACCATCCTAGGGCTCAGATTAACGGCATACCGACAGGCCAGTTCCTCCGACTCAGAAGGAATTGTAGCACTGATCAGGAATATGAACAACAATCCAAGAACATGAAACTACGCTTTTTGGATAGGGGGTACAGCCGGAAGAGCATTAAAAAGGCCTATAAGAGAGCCAAGTATACCTCACGTAAATCCCTCATCATGGATAAACCACCTAGTATGCAGGATAAAGTGATCCGCTTTGTAGGCACCTTCAACCGCGAATGGTCCCAGGCAAGAGCCATCCTGGCAAAACACTGGCATATCCTATGAGCGATTGACCTTTAGAAAGGAGTCACTAAAGATTATCCATCCATGACAAGCAGACGAGCTAAAAACTTGCGAGACCAACTGGTCCACAGCCATTTTGTAGACGAGACCCCAAGAACATAGCTTCCACCCAAACCCATGGGATCATACACCTGCCAGCGATGCAAGTCGTGCCAGTACATGAGCACCACCAAACACTTTGGGAACTGGAATGACACTAAGACTTACCCAATACGCAGTTTCATCAACTGCCTAAGTACTGGTGTCATATACCAAGGCAAATGTATCTGTGGGAAAGTCTATGTGGGGAAAACCAGTAGGTGTCTCAAACAAAGGGTACTGGAACACATAGGCACAGTGAGAAACAAGGCTGACAAACCCCTGTCAAGACACGTCAATCTGTGCCACGGGGGGGACCTAAGGGCCGTCACCTTCTGTGGGATTGACCACCCCACCCGAGGACTTAGGAGGGGAGACTGGGACAGAGTTCTACTCCAATTGGAAGCCAGATGGATTTACACCCTTGGAACACTATCACCCAGAGGCCTGAATGAGGGATTTCTGTATACCCCATTTCTGTGATATTTGACAAACTGCCAAGTCATAATGGATCATGTCTGTATCTTTTTATCTACCTATTGATTCAATAGTTTACCCTTCACCGTTGCATTGTTCTGCTTATTTACAGTATTGCCATGTCTGTATCAGGCAGCTCCCATACCCTGTACAGTTACAACCACCACCTCAGAATGGTAATACCATCCATATTAGGGCCTCTCTGGACCCTACATCATCACCATACACCAACATATATTTATTAAGTATCACTTGCATACTACCCTGAAGCATAGTAGGAGTGCATCATCGCTCCACTTTGCATGCATCTGACAACAAAGTAATAATCACACACAAATAGAGTCAGATCTTTATTATAACAGTATGCTAGATATGCAGTCATATACATTGGGATACTTACTGTGACCATCAACAGAACCTAGCATATCACAGCATACCAGGGGTTAACCTATGACGTCATCTCTGGGGGCCCTATATATACCTGCCTAACTGCAGGGTATCCTTAGTGATACTAACCATTCACCTTGAGAAAGCCTCTCGCAAAACGCGCGAGTCGGCTCTTACCTTCACGTGCACGCGCAGATCAGTTACTGTCTCCGCATGATTCACTGAACCGCGAGGTGATGCGGTAGTCTGCCCGTGCCATGTATACAGGGTATTAGTGTCCCGACGGTCGCTTTTAACCTCCCTATAGAGTGAATACAGGGTACTTGCTCTGTGCAAATAAAGTACTGACTATTGTGCCTGCAGCAACACTGTAGCTGCGCTGCTGTGTTCGGATCCCTTCACAGCAGCAGTGAGGCTCCACCTTCCTGACAGTGCAACAGCCTAGCCTCCTGCTATATGCCATACTTATGTCTTCCACATCAGTGTCTCATCTACAGTTATTACTTAGGTCTGCCCCACGACCATAAGTCACGGCACCTACCTCTGACATAGCCACACAGGTTACTGCAAGTTTACACACTCCTGCAGACTGGCACCCAGAGGGTCACCTGAGGTCACTCTGACACTGTTATGGACATATGAATTTGACTGCAGAGCCCAGCTGTTTGAATCACTGATATACATACTAGAGTTGTTGTATATGTTATCAGTTACCACTGGTCACTTTGACTAAGTCTCACCAGGGTCTATTCAGTAATTACTCCTGTTACCTGTTACACCCAGAGTACTCACTCATTACACAGATCCACACCAGGATTTCTGTGTTGTTCTGATACCAGCGCTTTATTAAAACTGTCTGGTATATACATACAGGCATACCCCGCATTAACGTACGCAATGGGACCGGAGCATGTATGTAAAGCGAAAATGTACTTAAAGTGAAGCACTGCCTTTTCCCCACTTATCGATGCATGTACTGCACTGCAATCATCATATATGTGCATAACTGATATAAATAACGCATTTGTAACGGGTTCTATAGTCTCCCCGCTTGCGCACAACGTCAGTACAGGTAGGGAGTCGGTATTGCTATTCAGGACGTGCTGACAGGCGCATGCGTGAGCTGCCGTTTGCCTATTGAGCGAGATGTACTTACTCGCGAGTGTACTTAAAGTGAGTGTCCTTAAACCGGGGTATGCCTGTACTATGTCTGATCCGGAGCCAACATGGCTATTAACTATTAGGATCAACCTACCTCCAGTACATTGCTCTATCATCCCTATTTTATATATATTGATATTAATAAAGATTATGTTTTAATTCAATCACTATCCTCCAGAGTGTGAACTTGAGTGCTATTTCGGGTTCCTTCTCTCCCTTTTCAATCCCATTTAGTAATGGCCGGCATTATTGTCACCTTGCAAAGATTTTCAGACAAACAGATTTGAGTTCTCATACACTGAGTGAGAGCAGCTCTCAGAAAAGGAAGGTGATTGGACAGGAGACACCAGCCAGGAACTGACTCCTCCCTTTCAATGCCTGCAAAGAGCACCACACAGGAAACAGTGAGGCAAAAGGTGCGTGTATGTGTCTGCAATGTGTGTTGTGTTTCTCCTCTGTGTGTTTGCTGTGTTTTTTGTTTGCTCGGTGTGTTTTGAGATTGTGTGTCTGTTGTGTGGGTTGTATTTTTGTGTGTTTATGTATCTGCTGTTTGTGTCTGTGTAGAGGGCGGGCTGCATTGTGTGTCTGAGTACAGTAGTGGGGTCTGCATTGTGTTTGTGTACAGAGGGTGGGGGGCTGCATTGTGTGTTTGTGTGTACGGAGGGGCCTGCAGTGTGTTTGTGTGTGCAGAGGAGGACCTTCAGTGTGTTTTTGTGTATATAGAGGGGGGAGCTGCATTCTTTGTGTGTTTAGGGTTTAGAGGCTGCATTGTGTGTTTGTGTGTTTCAAAAAGGATAGTGAATAATACCACCTTAGCTACATCTCAAATGTCCTTATTATTTTACCTTACTTGCGCCCTGATCAGCAAACATCAATCTATAGATGGGCATCTTTCTGTCATTACTTATAAGCTACAGTATTGTGTACTCTTGACTCTAAAAGTCTTGAGATTTCGTCCAATCTGAGATGTGCAAACCTGCCAATATTTGATTTGTTGCTTTTTCGATCAAACTTTCCAAAGAATTTAAAAAACCAGCAACCATTTTAATCGAACTTTTGGCACCAAATTTTCTAGCAAAATTGCCTAAATTGTTACAAATGAGCTATTTAACTTTTTTAAACTAGCCCCAGGAATTTATTTTTTTAAAGTTCGATTAAATTTGAAAAAAAAAAGTAATTGAAATTAGTTTAACATGCAATTCCCATTGACTTTTATTGTTAAGCGAACTTGTGAATTTTTGGATAGAAATAAACTTTTATACTGAACAATAAAAGTGCGAGATTCGCAAATTTTGTTAATGTGTGAGAAAATGGAATCATATATTGTAACCATATAAAGAACCCCTATCCCCAACTGGGCCAAATAAATATTGATGAACCTGTACAGTATCTTGTCGCAGGATCCCCATTGTAATGAGCACAAGAGGAAACCAAAAAAAAGGCACAAACTCTACTTATGAGAGAGTGAGAGAGACCTGTCTAATTTTATGAGCAGTCACCAGTTGTATATATATCCACTCAAAGGTCCCTCCAAATAAATTAGAGAGACATGTCTGTACTGAAAAAAAAAAACACACCTGAGAAATATGCAAAATACAGCAGCTACACACACACACACACACACACACACACACACACACACACACACACACACACACACACACACACACCACAGAAAAAAAACCACACCTGAGAAATATGCAAAATACAGCAGACACACACACACACACACACACACACACACACACACACACACACACACACACACACACACACACACCACAGTAGCTTTACACACACACACCACAGCAGCTCTACACACACACACACATACACACAAAACACAGCAGATCTGCACACACACACACACACACACACACACACACACACACACACACACACACACACACACACACACACACACACACACACATACACACACACACACACACACCACAGTAGCTTTACACACACACACCACAGCAGCTCTACACACACACACACACAAAACACAGCAGATCTGCACACACACACACACACACACACACACACACACACACACACACACACACACACACACACCACAGAAAAAAAACCACACCTGAGAAATATGCAAAATACAGCAGACACACACACACACACACACACACACACACACACACACACACACACACACACACACACACACACACACACACACACACACACACACCACAGTAGCTTTACACACACACACACCACAGCAGCTCCACACACACACACACACACACACAAAACACAGCAGATCTGCACACACACACACACACACACACACACCCACACACACCCACACACACACACACACACACACACACACACACACACACACACACACACACACACACACACACACACACACACACACACACACACACACACACACACACACACACACACACACACACACCACAGAAGCTCCACACACACACACACACACACACATACACACAAAACACAGCAGATCTGCACACACACACACACACACACACACACACACACACACACACACACACACACACACACACACACACACAACAGCTCTACACACAAATGCAGCCACTTACTACATTTTGCAGACTCTCTCCCCCCCAATTCAACTGAATCTGCTCAGAAAATCTCAGTCAGCTCGGGATGGGGAGGAGTCAACCTGTGGCTGATACTTCCTGACCAATCCCCTGCCCTGTCTCAGAGCTGTTACTTCATTCTGACCAATCCCCTGCCCTGTCACAGCTGTTGTGAAAGCTGATTAGCTGGAAATAAACAGATTTAAAATTACACTTTGCAAGCTGCTAAAATTCCGGGCATTACTGATTGGATAATGCCCGGAATTTTAACCAATCAGAGAGCAGTGTTTTCAATAATGCCCTGAATTTTACTGCTTTAGCCTATAATTCTCCTTAACATATGTTAATGGGAGTAATCAGTAGGGAGTATATGAATGGGAGTATATTCTACTTAAAAATGTGTTCCAGCTCATGTAGAATGTACAACCATCTATCTCCCTTTCTTTCCCTGAGAGCAACATATTCTTATCCACATCCCTCCAATATCTCGTTTGTAGGTAAGATATATAGTTTCTAAATCAATGCACTGGATGAGAACCCCTTTTTGAACTTCGGCAACAAAAAACAAATCAATTCACAGACCCACAATGCCTCAAAATGCCCAATTCCTGAGAGTACTCCAATCAATCTCTGGCATACTGTAATACTCTGCCCAATGGTATAGCGTTACAAATGGTAAAATAGGTAAAACAAATAGATTTATTTAAAAATCACATATAGAAAAAAATGTTATCTGTAAAATAGACAGGTTCAAATCACAAATGATAAATGTTTGGAAATATAATAATGAATCATTGATCAATAAATCTACCTTGATAAATGATATCACTAACATCTATGTTGTATGTCCTCTATTGTGTCTGAGAAGTATTTACAATTTATATTTGGCAGGCACTTCAATATCCTGTAGTAATATTTCTGATATTAAATCTGTTAAAATTAACTTCTAAAAGTTTTGAATGCTACTACATCCTTTTAGATTAGGTATACTTTTAAATTGGAGTGATTTGGTTTGTTAATGCATATACAGTAATGCAATACTCTATGTTAAGCTTTAGTATATTTAAACTGTAGAGAATATCCCTGCCTTAACTGTGTTTCCTGAATCTCATTCACTTACAGTACAGCCTGCATGGGTAGTGATAAGAAGGTCAATGTCCATTTGAGTAGGTTAATTAAAAGTGAAAATGCTAAATGGCATACATAATTATTTTATGATAGACTGTGTTTTCACTTTTTAGTACTGTTCTTTAAAACTGCCCCTTTTTAATACATGTCCTCTAGAGTAAAAATGTGTTTATTTTCCTTAAATTACTAAACTGGAACATACAGTATATATATTGGTGAAACCATATTTAATAGACCTGAATGATTTTTTTTTGGAATCAAAAGCATGACGGTATCATGTTTAATTATACATTATTAATGATTCATTATTGTATTTACTTAATATCCTCCCACTAATAACAGTGATCAATGGCTTTTATGCCAGGTTAGGTATTTTGGACTCTACCTGAATAGCTGTTTCATGTTCAAACAAACATACATTTTATTTATCTGCTCAATGTTCAAATATGCCTGGTAACAAAATTTCCAAAATAATATTTAAAGTCTGATTATTTAGAGTTGATAATACACTGAAGACCCTTTCTGTTTTTTTTCCAGAACTATTGTTGTGTCATTAAATACACAAGTACATCGTCACATAATGGTTACATGACATCTGGCAATAATGCTCAATAGTGAGATATACTATACGCACCAATAAACAGAAAAAAAAAATTCAAGCTTACAAACTAACATACATTTGCCAGTTCTGAATAGTTAAAAGTCTATGGGGGCTATGCACTAAGCAGTGATAAGTCATTTTAAGAGCGCAAAGTGCTCTTAGAACGTGAAGTTCAGCTGAGCGCTATTCACTAAGCCGCGCAAAGTGGCACATTGCGCTCCAAAACTGACTTTTTCCTGGAAATTTTTCAAAGTCCAACTTTGCTCATACGATGAGCTGTTTGCGCTGAATCCTGCCCTTCTGCGAGATTCACTAAGCAACGCAAACTTATCATACGTGAAAGTTGCGCTGAATAAAGCTCACCAGCTAAAGGCGGTTATAAAAAAAAGCAGGACTTACAAAAATTTCTTTGTTTACCGTTTTGCAGGCGCAAAACCCATACAACAGGCCGGTGGGTGTCCCCGGCTGACCCCGCGGGGGTCCCCGAGGGAGGCCGGGGGTCGCACGGGTGTCCCCGGCTGATCCCGCGGCTGTCCCGGGGTCCCCGTGGGAGTCCCCGTGGGAGTCCCGGGGTACCCGCGGGCCTGCGTTACCAATGTTGTGCCTACAAAAATACTAAACAATATTTCTAACTAAATACACCCCCCTAACACATACAGTACAATAATGTGCAAAATAACTATTATCCAGATATGGATAATAGATTATTTGATCATTATTAAACACTGCATTAGCATACCTAAATAAAGTAAATTAAAACAGTAGCCAGCTAATCCAATGAATACAAGCAGTAACAACATCAACAATGAATTAATTAAACCATTAACCAATGAAACCAATTCATTCCTAAACCAACTCAAAATGAATAGTAACACTAACCAATCAAACCAATGAATTACTACAACATTAATGAATGTAAACATTAAAAAACAAAGAAATACATTCAAACAATATCTGAAATAACCATAAAATGCATTAGCTAACATAATACAACATTAACTACAAACGAACACCAATAACAAATATTTTATTACATTAAGCAGGAAAAAAACAAACAATCATATCCACATAAGAAACTGACATTAAAAAAACCAACAGCAATACCAAGCCACAAATGCCCCCCAAATATTGTCATAATAATGTATTCATATGTACCCTAAAGTGGTACAGATTAATATATTATCAGTCAATGTGCCTCCCCCAAAAAATAAAAAAACACATCCAATGAAGAAACCTGTAAAATGAGACATTTACAAACATTCAATAAATTACTTACATTAGAAGCGGTGGCCCTCCGACTCCCGGGGTAACAGGATGCTTCATTACCCTTGCGGCAGCAGTGACCGCCTCATCACTCTATTTTTGCTGGATTCGTACCCTGGCTGGAGCACGCTGATTTCCTCTTCCGGTTCCAGTGACCCGTGACGTCATCGCTGATCGGAGACCCGGCGCGTCAAGATCGTGAGTGTCGGCATCCTTTGCCTACCCCTCCCCGGCCTCCGCAGTGAGAGCTGCCTTATCGTGGGTGACACCAGGTAGAGGGTTGTGGCGGAGGGTAGCAGTTGCTTAGCTGGTGTCCCTGTTTAAGGGATACCGCGGTACTACTGCTTTCATTCCTCCTTACCACCCTATACCCCTCCCGTTGTTGTCACGGTACACACTTGGCTTGCAGTGGGGAGTTAAAACTTTCAGTTTATTCATTTTATTCCTACATTGGGACACTGGATTGGAGAGTACTTATTCTATGCGCACATGGTTGCTATTTATGTTCTGGATTCGGGATAGTTCAGGCTTATGGACAATTTGTAGCACCAGTTTGTTCCTACGAGTGATCATAGGATATTTGCTGCTCACGTACCTTGAAGGCCTCCAACAGCATCCGATGCCATCCGCCATGAAGATCCGGATCAGGTACCCAAATCTTCTTTTTTCTTTCTTTAATCACATTCTTCTATCTTCATCTCTCACCATTTCTTGATCTTCTTTATCTTCTATCTTCATCTGTCAATCCAAAAAACCCCATGGTAAGTCCCAACCGATGTTGTCTCGTCGTCTTCTTGGGCTCAAATGAGGCGTCACGGCCTTAAATAGGGCTTGTGACGTCACATTTAGCCTCAAAATGGTTGACAGCCACCTGATTGGCTGTTCAAACATGTTCCGACTTTAATTGTTTTTTTTTACATGACGTCACTTAAAGGGAATGATGCCAGCCAATCAGAATGGCTGTGCTTCATTTGCCTTTAAGATGACTTCACTAAATCCAAGATGGCCGGCGTCACATGGTATTTCAGCCAATCAGAGTGTGGAATTGGTTCCCACGATCTGATTGGCTGAAATACCATGTGACGCCGGCTTCGTCACGTCATCTTAAAGGCAAGTGAAGCGCAGCCATTGTGATTGGCTGGCATCATTCCCTTTAAGTGACGTCCTGTGAAAATACAGATTCAATAACAAGTAAAATGAAAACTCCAAGGAGTACTAATAACAACCCTGTATATTCATTATTTAATAACGAACATAACCAAATATCATCATCATCATCATCATCATCATCATCATCATCATCATCATCATCATCATCATCATCATCATCATCATCATCATCATCATCATCATCATCACATACATTGATGTTACCTTCCTCCTCATCATAATCAACACCCTCTTTTACACATCATCATCATCATCATCATCATCATCATCATCATCATCATCATCATCATCATCATCATCATCATCACCATCATCATCATCATCACCATCAACATCATCACCCATCCATCTATCCATCATCACTAGTGTAATTGACCACTTATGGTTCTTGTTGTGATGATTATGCTGTTGACCCAGTAGTGCCAATATCCCCACCACCAGAATCACAATATTAACGACAACGATTACATTCACAACGTCCTGAACCACCAGTTATGTTTGCCGTACTTTCCATGGAAGAGATATGTGGTCTTTTTTTCATCTTGCAAAGGATAAGACTACAACTACATAGTTCTTATGTCGATCAGTTGTGAAAAGGGGTAGGCCAGTTACCCATCTTGGCACATCTGCATTTAGATGTCACATGACTTGCTGCCACCAAACATAGTCAGATAGGCAGAGGGAAGACAAATGGTGTGAAAGATTCGTACACTTATAATACACCGGGGAGCACCTCGGACAGCCGGCCGTGACTGGAAACAGTGTTGCTCTACCCGGGGAGACTTAACCACGCCCTGGGCTGTTGGAATCTGATGACGTACGAGCGCTCGGAAAATGAAGAAAGAGACACAGAGAGTGTGATTCTTCATCCCAACATTATCCCAGCAATGCTATTTATACAGGAAAATAAAGTGTTAATAAGAGGCGTAAATTAGAGGCGTAACAATATTAGCATATGACTAAAATGACAACTTTTCCTGGGGACTTTCAATCTAGCCTTGCATTCTGTAAACAAAACCTGCAGGCAAGCTGATTCTAAGAAAGCACAGTACTGGCATACGATCAGCAAATCAATTCTCCCTTAACTGAAAACATCTGGAGGTCATTTCTTGAGTACATATATTACTTAGTTCAGGAGAAAGTTCAGTCAGACAAGATGGAAGTTCTGGCCTTTACTTTTCACCCTTTCAGGGTGGTTACAGTCAGACAACACAGTGTCATGTCACAGGTTGAGATGGAGATAATTGTTTACTGTTATTACTGCAGACGGACAAACCAACAACCCAATCACTATTGTCTCATGGTGGTGATGCTGATGCTGATGCATATGATGATGATGATGATGATGATGATGATGATGATGATGATGATGATGATGATGATGATGATGATGATGATGATGATGATGATGATGATGATGATCATGATGATGATGATCATGATGATGATGATCATGATGATGATGATCATGATGATCATGATCATGATGATGATGAATTAGATGATCTTGGTGTAACAGGAATTATGATCAATAGCAGTTATTGTGATGATGGTGTGGGTGCAAGTTCTCTCCTGCACAGCAGCAGTTTGCAAAGCAGACAACATGATGTTACTGTTACTGCTCCTAGTAGTACAAGCCGCTTGATATGCAGAACCCCAATGCAACATTACTGTGGGAAATGCTCCATCACTATGACATGGTTCATACTAGTGCTGAAGCAGCAGGCACCTCTAATACTACTAGTGCTTTGGACATAGTGATGACCTATATGGATTACAGTTCATTCCTGCCTCCTGTCTCTTATTCTCATGAACACTGGGTTGCTAAAACATAAGCATGGCCTGCTCTTACAAGAGTGGTTGAGTTGTTGTCCTGCAAGTGTGTTGTCAGATAGTGTTTAGTGTTCTGTTGCAATCCTAACTGACTACTGGACTAAACTGTACCATGACATAATTTAATTAAGATTAATCAACATCTGATTACTCACACATATACAGCCCCTGCACCTAGCATTCAAGAGGTTAAGAAGCCTCTGCTACTAGACCTGATTCCAAGCGACTAGGTTGTAATCCTGTTTGATCTTACCCCAGTAAACCATTCCAGTCACTAAGTGCCTTAGGCTTGTCCACTCAGTATAGTTGTTATGGTATGCCTTTTAGAAAGTGTAAGATGGGACTCATTTACTTTGAATATCCATTAGCATATCTTCCAGGGTACCTCAGGTGTGCTCATTTTGAGCATTGGCATGGATTTACTGTACAGTACAGTATAAATAACTGGAGACACTCCTCCTCCACTGCTTTCCTCCAGAATTTAAAGAATCAGAACTCGGATTCAAGAAAGAATTTGACCAGATTGGATCCATTGGCAGATTCTGGGGTATCTGCTTGGATCTTTGCAATACGTCGGTCGGATTATTATTAAAATAAAAAAAAAATAAAGTCTGCCTTTTTTAGACTGATCCATGGATTAAAGGAATTTGACAATCCGTGAGAATTTTGAATTTGGTGGAAAATCCACTATTGTCAATGTTGGCAAGCCCCTTTTACTTTCAGGTCTAGAACTTACAGATGTGAACAGTCTTGCTACTGTGGTGTCTGTATTGGCCATAAAAATATGTAAACCAATACATTACCTACCCGGTATGTAGTATCAGTGTTATCAGAGGTTACAGGACAATAATATGTCATATTTATTTTAATGAAATGAATGAATTTGTTAGAGATAACTAAAACAATATTAAGAAAATAAGTAGATTTTATTTTCTTTTTATTGATATTTATGACATCATATCTCTGTCACATGATATATTGTAGGTACATACAGTATGGAGCTAAATTCAAGAATAATAGAGTACCTAAACAAATGTATACCTAAAGGTTAAATATTTGTGTGGTTGGCACTGAATGAGTTAAAGGGAAAATAATTGCGACCCAAATTTAGTTACTGTGAGTTCGTGCATCTACTGTATACAGTACATCTCACAGTTTTTCTGCTTTTGAAGAGGGCAACTGTGGGATGTAAGAGACAAAACTCTTTTTTGGTGAGTATACAGATGTAGTAAAACTTAACATCTTCAGTGCATGACCACTACGGTCACATAACCACAGTGGACAAAGCACAAAAAGGATTAACTCTGCCTGGAGTACAACTTAGAATCATGGACACACACACAGCGTGCTTGCGGCAGATATTATTCCCAGCGCCACAGACTTTTGCTTGTTCGATCCATGACTCTGGGAACATTACTGCACCGACACACTTTATTCGAGCAAAGGCCCAGTATGTACCTGGCAGATACCTGGAATGCGCCGCTCCTCACCTCTAACAAGCCCCGTTGCGTTTGCCTTCCCAGCCTGGGTTCATGCCTGGCTGATGGGCGGCTGATCTGTTAAATGATAATGATTAGGATTTAATAGGCTGCAATGCTTCGCGTGTCTACCAGATGGCATAAATTCATGAATTGTAATGCAGTATATATATATATACTGTGCAGTATTGCAGCCAGCGGGAATAAAATGCTTCAATCCCTGCTTGGAAAATAACTCAATGCACTCGGGCAGAAAACAGTCACAAACCTCAATACACCCGGGTATACCCGAATTCGTGGGACTAGCCAAGCTCGAATAAAGTGTGTCGCCAGTGTAAGTCTTGCTACATTTCTATCTGTTTAATCCACCACATAACTATAGAATCCATTTTGTTTTATTTTTAAGAGTTGGCTAGCATATTGTAATTGTTCTATTTCTATTTTGCAAAGTAGACCAACATTTCTCAATAATATTTTGAGAAAAGTTCCACTATCTTAATTTAGTTAGATTCATTATCCACTTTCAAGCATGATTTATGTTTTTGCTCTATTTTAGAATGTATTTTTTTATTCTTAACTACATTCATATACCTCTACTCTACTGTGTACGAAAGGCATAGTGAATACCTTCAATGGAAATGCCTCTGATTTGCACTATCATTACATATTATGATAGGAAACATCAAGCCAAATGTCCGCATTTCATAATATTAAATAAAAGCATCCAATAAATCATTTATTATCACTTTGAATATTGGTAAGGTTGTGGCTTTAGTATAATGGTGTACTTTATTATATTAGATGGATTTATTTCTCTAATAAAGCATTTAAAAGTAATGAACTGTAAAATATTTCCCAAAACACTTATATGTCAAGATCACTGATGTGTATTATAATTGAGTGCTCGTAAAAATGAAAAATGCAGGAACGTTGAAAAAAGAGGTGCAATGTGTCACATCATTTGACATTTGAACTACCTATCTACCTCAACTCCTCATGTCTCACCACAACAGAAGAGATCATTTACCATCATCTCAATAAATGATTATAGATTATAGGTTTTAGAATGTGATTTATCCATATCTGGTTAGAATCACAGGAAGATTGGCATTTTTATTTTATATGATGCATGATTAAATGCAAAACAGAAAAGGCTAACGAATCTCACAATTAACTATATAGCAACAGAAAACTACCATTATATCACATAAAAGAAACAAAAATCAAAAAAGAATAAAATCAATATTAGAAATGCTCACTTAACACACATACATTCCCAATAAGCTAATACCCCAACACCCACCACATTGTATATATATATATGGAGACCCCTGGCTTAGATAGTGAGTCTCCTCGCTCTTAAATCTGTTACAAAAAACATCATACATATATACATTTTAATACAATGTAATAAAACACCTACGAAAAGTAAGATAAAGCTCTAAAATGCAGTAAAATGACTGCTACCGAACTAAAATATCCACTGTATGTATGTATGTATGTCTTTATTTATATAGCGCCATTAATGTAGGTAGCTTTTCACAGTAGTACACACGACAATCATATTAATAACAAATAATACAACTAACAGATGATGGAAATAAGTGCTACAGACATAAAAGTAACATTTAGGAAAAGGAGTCCCTGCTCCGAAGAGCTTACAACCTAATAGTAGGTAGGAAGAACGTACAGAGACAGTAGGAGGGCATTATGGTAAGTGTGTCTGCAAGGGGCCAAACTTTACAGTATTATCCGGTGTATATTATTAGCTACGGAGCTAATCAAATGCTTCGTTAAGCAGGTGTGTTTTAAGGTGGGTCTTAAAGGTGAATAGAGAGGGTGCTAGTCTGATATTGAGGGGAAGGGCATTCCAGAGAGAGATTGATAGAGGTGGAGGCGGTGTTAGCAGAAGAGACATGGTATAGTCTGTAAAAGACACAAACAGAAATTAGTATCATTAAACCTCAGGGTTATACATAAATCCATAGGTTATGCACAGGTAAAGATGCCCTAAGAGAAAACATCCAACTTCTTCTATAAATACATAAAATGACACTGTCCAAAAATTAAATTGTTTTAAAATATAAATATTTATATTCATCTTGAAGCATTCTCCAGTGTGATTGGATTTAAACTCCATTTTCTCACTTGAGCCAAAAGAGCAGGCTTTACACATATAAATTTAAAAAAAAATAAAAAAATTTTAGCCAACCAACTTGAGGTTTCATGCTCTTAAACATAATTGGCACTAATTTCTCCTTCAAATTCAAAACCTTGTAAAAAAAATTCTGATGTTTTATTTAACAGAAACCTTTTAACTAATAAAAAAAATATTTCATCACTACTTGGTTTTGTTGGATTTATACAGCTGCTTGTACTGTATGTTCTCTTTAAAAGGGTGTTGATAGCCTCATTGACACTGTAAGGGTTAACGGCTACTTAATGTACTGTATACTGCATAGTTAAGGTGTCATATTCCCCTTAACTATGTTACTAGACCTTAGTGGCCAACTAAAAAGCTATCTATAGGTTAAAAAAATGGATGATATGTGTCATGCAACTAGTGGATAAAAAACAGATAGGGATACATTACAATTCTTCTCTTGGTTTTACCCCTTCCCTTGACCGCACAATCGACAGCCTGCAGCAGGATACGTGACCTCCTCCCTCCCTCAATCACCTTTGCTCAAGGGCCATTGATTAAACAACCCCCCTCAACCATGTACTTTTCACCACTGAGAGAAATTACCAAAGCAGTTTCCCCCTTTAGCTTAATATGCATTCGCACAACTAATTGCTGTGTTCAGACATTTCAATATATGTATATAAAAAAAATAGTTGTACCGGCGTAGGAAAAAGAGGCACACATTCTCACAGTTAACAAAATGATGATTCAAAATTTTAATTTAAAGTATATTACATGTAGATGGTTAAAAATTATTTACAGTATCATACTGTAACATTCCCATGACATGCTACTGTAATTCTTTCAACAATTACCTGTAAGACTTTGTAGAGGTGGCCAACGTAATTATTTCATAAAGTATTGTTAAGCAAAACCCCAATACCGAAGGATGGCTGTCAAAAGCTTCTCTTTATATTTTGGAATCGCATTGCACCCAATGCAGCGTTTGAGAGGCCAATACCATTTCTATGGGATTCACGTCATGGGACTTGAGTAGTCTGCATGACCAATGCATTCCTTTCCCCTGCATGTACCCTTCTGTGCACTGATACTGTAGGTTAATTGTTCTGGAACAAATGTTGATCAGATTGGAAATGTTCAGCAACGTAGGGTGCTAAAGCATGGGTGATGATGATATCCTGAAAATATTTATGGTCCATAATGCCTGAAAGAAAAAAGTGTGTGTGTGCCGAGCACACACATTTTAAGTGAAACTTTTTTGTATTTTGTCACTGTTTTGCCACAGAAGTTGTACTTGTGATGGTGATGTTTTTAATTAAAAATCAAAACACAATTTCAGTGCCAAAACACAAAGAAGTTTGACTTAGAATGTGTGTTTAAGCTATTTCTGCGGACACTGGGTGCTGAGCGCTCTCTCCCCCCATCTGTCAGGACGTGCTCACCACAAACAAGACGGGACCGCGGTGCTGAGGTGAGATAGGATATAACGCCACCCACAGCCACGAGGGTACGTCTTGAGAGTAGAGTGGTCTGGGAGTCCGGATCGGGGCAGGAGAGGTACGGATGGTAGAGGGTGCTGTTTGCTAAATCCGGGGTTAGAGAGAGGGACGTAATCGTTTACCAATTGCCTAGATCGGGATGCCAGAGGTGCGGAGAGTCGTGTTGCCGTATGCCGAGTTCGGGATGCCAGAGGTGCGGGTAGACGTAGCGAAAGCCGGTTCGGTACACGAGGAAGACTGAAAAACAAGACAGGACAAGACAGGACTAGGGAGGTAGAGAGTGATGAGAACAACTGGTTCTATGCTCAGCCGATGAGTTAATGAAGCTGCAGGGTATATATAGGCAAGAGGGTCCAATGACCAAGTAGCAAGGTGGAGGTGTGTGAATGGGCCAGACTGAGTCAGGGATAGGTCCAGAGTAACTCCTGGGGGAGGGAGTAGGCGAATGGATGTATTTGATTGCAGCATTATAAATGGGCGATATGCCTTTAAGAGGCTGACGCTCCTCTATGTGGGCGCGCTCCCGTGTGGCCATTCCTGCGAGCGCGTGACCGGACACACGCCCAGACCCGATACAAGAAGGGAAGTGCTGGCGTGCGCGCGCGCGTCTAGGCAAGATGGCGACCGGCGTCCTGGAGGAAGGATCGCTGCGTGGCGCGGGAGAGTCCGGTGGAGCCACGGGTAAGTGAGGAGCACGCCGAGGGCGGCGTGACTCCCAGGTCGTGACAGTACCCCCCCTTCAGGGGCGAACTCCGGGTGTCCATGACATGGCTTGGAGGGATTCTTACGATGGAAAGCCTGGACTAGTCGAGGTGCGTGAAGATCCCGGTGGGGAATCCATGAACGTTCTTCTGGTCCGAACCCCCTCCAATGGACCAGGTATTGTACTCCACCTCTGGAAATCCTAGAATCCAGGACATACTGAACCTCGTACTCCTGTTGACCTTGGATCAGAAGAGGAAGTGGAGGAGAGGTCGTCTTAGAAAAGCGAGGACTCTGAAATGCTGGTTTAAGCAAAGATACATGGAAGACTGAAGGTATGTTCATCGAGGGTGAAAGACGCAGGCGATAAGCCACAGGATTAATCCTCCTGACCACGGGGAAGGGACCAAGGAACTTGGGTGCTAGCTTCATGGTACACTGGTGACACACTTTATTCGAGCTCGGCTAGTCCCACGAATTCGGGTATACTCGGGTGTATTGAGGTTTGTGACTGTTTTCTGCCCGAGTGCATTGCGTTATTTTCCAGGCAGGGATTGAAGCATTTTATTCCCGCTGGCTGCAATACTGCACAGTATATATATATATACTGCATTACAATTCATGAATTTATGCCATCTGCTAGACACGCGAAGCATTGCAGCCTATTAAATCCTAATCATTATCATTTAACAGATCAGCCGCCCGTCAGCCAGGCATGAACCATGGCTGGGAAGGCAAACACAATGGGGCTTGTCAGAGGTGAGGAGCGGTGCATTCCAGGTATCTGCCAGGTACATACTGGGTATTTGCTCGAATAAAGTGTGTCGCAGCAGTAGGAACCTTTAGTCGGATATTCCTGGAAGAAAGCCAAACCCTGTCTCCTGGGGCGTACTCCGGAACCTGGTGTCGAAGGAGATCTGCCTGGAGTTTCTGTCTCCCTGTGGCCACCTTTAAGTTCTCCTGGATCCTAGTCCATAAGTCTTTCAGCCGGGAGATACGCTTGTCAACCGCTGGTACTCCTGAGGATAGCGAGGAGAACGGTAAACGGGAAGGATGAAAGCCACAATTTATGAAGAAGGGAGATTCCTGAGTGGAGTCATTGCGAAGGGAGTTAAGAGCAAACTCGGCCCAAGGAAGCAGATCCACCCAGTCATCCTGTGTATCGGTTATAAAACATCGGAGGTATTGTTCCAGGTTTTGGTTGGCCCTCTCCGTCTGCCCATTGGTCTGTGGGTGGTATCCTGAGGAGAATTGTAGTGAAATACCCAATTTTCGGGAAAAAGCTCGCCAAAATCTTGACACAAATTTGGACCCCCGATCAAAGATGATGGTTGCAGGCACTCCGTGAAGACGAAAAATTTCCTGAACGAAAACATCCGCAAGCCTGGAGGAATTCGGAAGACTCCTCAAGGGAACAAGGTGCGTCTGTTTGGAAAAACGATCAATTACCACAAGAATCGTATTCATCCCTTTGGAGTTTGGGAGCTCTACGATGAAATCCATAGAAATATAGTTCCAGGGCCGGTCTGGAATGGGTAAAGGAAGGAGAAGGCCTGCTGGTTTGACCCGGGGTACTTTGTTGCGAGCGCATGTGCCACACGCTTTTACAAACTCCTCCACATCCTTAGCCCTCTCTGGCCACCAGAAGGTACGTTGAACAAGGTCGTTGATTTTCCTTATCCCTGGATGTCCTGCCGATTTAGAGGAATGGCACCACTCGAGAACCCTTTTGCGGTGTTGGGGTGCCGTGTATAGTCTTCCCTCCGGGACCTTGAGCCCCATCGGAGCTTGTGATTGCTCGGATCGAATTTTGTCCATAATATCAAAGGAGTTGGCGGACAGAATACATCTAGAGGGAATAATCGTCTCTAGCTGTTCTTCAGACTTGTCCTCTGCCAGGAACTGTCGAGACAGAGCGTCCGCCTTAAGATTCTTGGAGCCAGGAATAAAGGAGATGAGAAAATTGAATCGTGAAAAAAAAAGTGCCCAGCGGGCTTGTCGAGAGTTCAAACGACATGCCCCTTCTAGGTAGAGAAGATTCTAATGGTCTGTGAGTATGGTTATAGGTGTCTCCATACCCTCTAAGAAGTGTCTCCACTCTTCTAATGCCAACTTGATAGCCAAATGCTCCCGGTTCCCGACATCGTAATTCCGTTCTGCGGACGAGAATTTCTTCGAGAAGAAGGCACATGGGTGTAGTCTGGCTAAGGGAGAGATCCTTTGGGATAAGACAGCCCCAGCCCCGATGTCAGAAGCATCTACCTCCAAGGTAAATGGAAGTTTAGGATCTGGGTGGGTGAGGATAGGGGCAGACACAAAAGCCTTTTTCAGAAGATTAAATTCCCGTATGGCGGTCTCAGACCATGATGAAGGATCTGCACCTTTCTTCGTGAGAGCAGTTATGGGAGATACCGTAGAAGAAAAATTGCGAATGAAGCGTCGATAATAGTTTGCAAAACCTAGAAAGCGTTGCACGGCTTTGAGAGTGGTCGGACGGGGCCAGTCTAAAATAGCCTTAAGTTTTTCTGGATCCATATTGAATCCGGAGTCAGATATAACGTATCCCAAAAATGCCACAGATTTGAGATGGAACTGACATTTCTCCAATTTCGTAAAGAGATGGTTCTCCCGGAGGCGTAACAGCACTTGTTGAACGTGTTTGATGTGTTCTTGAGGGGATTTAGAAAAGATTAGGATGTCATCTAGGTAGACGATAAGAAATGTATTAAGAATGTCCCGAAAAATCTCATTGACGAAATCCTGGAAAACTGCTGGTGCGTTGCACAGACCGAACGGCATGACCAGGTATTCATAGTGGCCGTCATGGGTGTTAAAAGCAGTCTTCCATTCGTCCCCCTCACGTATCCTTACTAAATTGTAAGCACCTCTTAAGTCCAATTTAGAAAAGATAGTTGCTCCCTGAAGACGGTCGAAAAGTTCCGGTATCAAGGGCAATGGGTAGCGCTTCTTGCGTGTGATGTTATTCAACCCCCGGTAGTCTATGCATGGACGAAGAGAACCGTCCTTCTTTTTGACAAAATAGAAGCCTGCTCCGACTGGAGAGGAAGACTTATGGATGAAACCCCTCTCTAAATTCTCTGCAATGTAAGTGTTCATGGCTTTAGTCTCTGGGAGAGAGAGAGGATAGGATCGTCCTCTGGGAAGAGGTGCCCCGGGTAGTAGATCAATAGAACAGTCGAAAGGACGGTGTGGAGGTAGAACCTCAGAACGTGCTTTGTCGAACACATCACGGAATTCCCAGTACACACAAGGTAGGGAGTCAACCTTCTCTGGCAGGGTAGACAACCCACCAATCTTCTGGAAAATCCTGGTACATGTCTTGGCACAAGGAGCACCCCACTGGATGGGTTCCCGATCCGTCCAGTCGATGCGAGGATTATGGAGTTGAAGCCATGGAAGACTCAAAATCAGCTCAACATAGGGAGTGTGGATAACATCGAGGGTAATGATCTCCATATGAACGTCGATGTACTGCAGTAGGAGAGGCACCATCTGGAGCGTGATGAATGCCGGCTGTAGAGGTCGACCGTCAATGGCCTCCAGACCTACTGGCGTCTTCTTACTGATAAATGGAATATTGTTCCGTCTAGCAAAAGTCTCATCGATGAAATTGCCTGCGGAACCGGAATCAATGAACGCCCGTGCTTGAGTGTGAAACCCCTCTCCAGACAGTGTTATAGGCAACATTATCCTGGTGGGAAGAACGTCTTTGAGGATGGGAGAAAGTGTCAATATTCCCAATGAAACTCTCCGGGATTTCATTGGGAGTTGGCGTTTCCCGGCTTGTGGGGACACTGAGGTAATATGTGACCGGAATTGCCACAATACATGCAGAGACCAGCATTGCGCCGACATTGTTTCTCGGTAGCAGACAGCTTGTTACCTCCCAACTGCATTGGTTCCGGGACGTCACCGGAAGGAGGTGTAGGAGCAATGAATGATGGAGCCAGATGCCTTGAAACCCGTTGACGGTAACGAGAACGTTCATTTCTCCGCTCCTGCAGACGCTGGTCCACTCGAACACACAGACTGATCAAATCCTCTAGGTCAGTGGGACGTTCCCGCGCTGCGAGCTCATCCTTTAAGGATTCGGACAGACCTTGCCAAAACGCTGAAGATAGTGCTTCATTATTCCATCCCGTCTCAGCAGCAAGTGTGCGGAACTCCACCGCATACCGGGCGACGGGTCGATCTCCCTGGGTTATGTGATGAAGAGAAGATGCTGCCATTAATTGCCGTGCAGGGGTGTCGAAGACTCTTCGGAACTCCTCGATGAAGAGATCGATGTCCTGTGTGAAGAGACCTTGTTGTTCCCAGATGGGTAAAGCCCATGCCAGCGCCTCGTCGATGAGAAGAGCCACGATGTAGCCGACCCTTGAGACAGAAGAGACAAAACGAGAGGGCGAGAGTCGAAATTGAATGAGGCATTGTTTAAGGAAGCCCCTACATCCTTGGGGATCCCCAGCATAGTGTTTGGGAGCCGGAATACGAGGTTCCAAAGCAAACGGAGGTGCTGGAAAGGCGGTTGCGGAGACTGTGGAAGCAACGGGTGAAGGTGGCCGACTGAGAGCTCGGACTTGAACAGTAAGCGAATGAACGCTTTGCTGTAAGGTATCCATTCGCCTATCAGCTTGTTCCAGATATGTCTCTAGCCTGGTGAAGAGATTAGTATGGGCATTTAAAGTGCGCTCCACCTCAGCGGGGTCCATGTTTGTAGGGCTGAGCATAATGTCAGGACGTGCTCACCACAAACGAGATGGGACCGCGGTGCTGAGGTGGGATAGGATATAATGCCACCCACAGCCACGAGGGCACGTCTTGAGAGTAGAGTGGTCTGGGAGTCTGGATCGGGAGGGTGCTGTTTGCTAAATCCGGGGTTAGAGAGAGGGACGTAATCGTTTACCGTTTGCCGAGATCGGGATGCCAGAGGTGCGGAGAGTCGTGTTGCCGTATGCTGAGTTCGGGATGCCAGAGGTGCGGGTAGACGTAGCAGAAGCCGGTTCGGTACACGAGGAAGACTGCAAAACAAGATAGGACTAGGGAGGCAAAGAGTGATGAGAACAACTGGTTCTATGCTCAGCCAATGAGTTAATGAAGCTGCAGGGTATATATAGGCAAGAGGGTCCAATGACCGAGTAGCAAGGTGGAGGTGTGTGAATGGGCCAGACTGAGTCAGGGATAGGTCCAGAGTAACTCCTGGGGGAGGGAGTAGGCGAATGGATGTATATGATTGCAGCATTACAAATGGGCGATATGCCTTTAAGAGGCTGACGCTCCTCTATGTGGGCGCGCCCCCATGTGGCCGTTCCTGCGAGCGCGTGACCGGACACACGCCCAGACCCAACCCTAGAAGGGAAGTGCTGGCGTGCGTGCGCGCGTGTCTCTAGGCAAGATGGCGACCGGCGTCTTGGAGGAAGGATCGCTGCGAGGCGCGGGAGAGTCCGGTGGAGCCACAGGTAAGTGAGGAGCACGCCGAGGGCGGCGTGACTCCCAGGTCGTGACACCATCCTTCCAGCGGTGTGGACACGGCACGCTGTGCACTCTCTCCCCCATGCCTCCGGTGGTGCTGCTGTGGGGATCACAGCCTCCCCGTCCAAAGAGGAGATCTCCGGGGAGCCGTACTTCCGTCACCATCAAGGCAATTTACTGGCAGCAAAATTTTCATATGGTACTGTAGGTGCCGCTAAAGAAGTTTCACTTCAAAAGAAACACGTAAAAAAAATGTACATGTTAAATAGAACTGTACCAGTCCGTGTACACCAAATTAAGTTCAAGGCTACAGAATAGCAGAAAAGTATACTACACAACTCCAATTCCTGGAATGAGATGGCTCCCAACTCATGCACCGTTAGGGGACGATTTGGTTTGCTTGATTAAAATATGGTTGTGGTTCCTGCACACTAATCAAGAGATTATCAGTAAAGATGATACAGTATCTTGACATTTTTCCCTACTCTCCAACCAAGCATGAGCCTGATCCACTCATCTGTTTGTTAACATCCCCGATCATGGGGAACATATGTTAAAATCAAGGTAAAATACTCATAACAGGGAGAGTATAAGGTTTTAAACCCCTGCACCCCTACTGAAATCCTATCAGAAGCATTCCCACATTTCTGCAATGCTTCAATTATTGACTGGGCAACTGGGCTAAACACGTTGATTAGATTCTACAAATCTGTCCACGGGTTGCTGAATCCGCAGAGTGTATTGGTAATAATAAAAAATCCACAAAACGAGAAATACCCTTTTTGAGATTGATCCTCGGAAATCCGCGGACCAAAGGAACCAGACGATCCACTAAGGATCCATTTTCGCCAAAAAAATGTGCCCATGTCAACTCACACTGTTAAATAAAAAATTGCATATCCAGACTGTGGCTATTTTCTTTCTTGGTGTATGTGTGGATAATCCCATGAAGACAATCTCAAAAGATAACGATACAGGATACCATAGTGAAGATCATATAAAATGGGCTGAATGCAGTATCTCATAAAATAAATCCCTTGAGCTACACATAACTTTATTTATAGAAAAATACTTTTACAACATCAAATGTTAATAAAAATATTACCCTAAAAAGGGATAAGAACAGCAAAAGACACAAGTAGATATTTATAACATTTTAATGTACTAATATCGCAATATCATATTGGGGAACATAATCTTGCATAGAATTTGGCATTGAGCTTGTAAATACACAACAATTATAATTACCATGATAAAAATTAAAATTCTTAAGAATCTTCACAAAACATGTCTGTGTCCTCAGGGGAAAGGAAAAGGAGGGGGGACAAAAGGGAGGGGGAAGGAAAGGAAAGGGAAAGAGGGAAGAGACATTGAGAAGGACTAACATTAATCTTCCCTTGTGGTCATAGCAACATCAAAGCACATACAGTACTGTAAATGTGTTAGCAACCTCAACACATTCAATCATGAAACATAAACTATATCACGAATGCCAAACATAGACAAAGTAGAAGTAAAGCATCCAGGCACACGGTCTCGCAAAAAAAGTTTATTTAATGGCAATGCCATAGACAAAGCTCATATTTGTGTGGTGGCATTCCTCTAAATGGCAACAGAAGATTACATGTTTATTTTAAACCCCAACCCATGCAAAGGAAGGATGGAAATAAAACAGAGAATAAAGAGGAGTTAGTACATACAGTATAGGTAATATAAACACCTTGCAGGGTGAATCTTAAGGCACATCGGATTTGAAAATACAAAGGGCAGAAAAATATGGCAGCAGACCCGATGTGGACTTACAGTTTCATAGATAATCATATGTTAACCCAGTTAAGAAAAAATGTCACATACTTATAGAAATGGATTCAAACATAGTGTTAAAACATACAGATGCAGCGGACCTGATTTTAGGGCATCACAGCGCCGTTTTCGTGTGCGCTGCTGAACTCCATGTGGCATGAACGCGGCCAATAGCCCCAGGCACACGTGTTTATCGCGGTTGCTTTGTTTGAATTTTATGGAATGTGTGCAATTATATGCAATGAAATGAATTAATTGTACTGTGTACAGTACTGTACTGCGCTATTGTGTTAATTTTAGGTGTTTAAAAGCCAGAACACTAAAATGCCATTTTATGCACTAGCCTGCACTCGCGTCTTAAGGCGGTACGATTGGAAGTAATCCCGTGCCATGACATGGGTATTCCGAGGTATACACTGTGTGATTTGTTAAAATAACGGCCGCTGCAACTGTAGTAGGCTCCATGGGTGATAGTGATAGTTGAGTGAACAGCTATATTAAGGTATAACAGAGATATCTATGTACACAAGTACGGTATCAATGAAGGAAACCTAGAAATAATATTAAATACTCAGGATCCTGGCTCACCCTAGGAAATCTCCTAGTTCGTTTTCCACATTCAATTCATTTGGGAACAGAGTTCTCAATTTGTGGATCCAGAAAAAGTTTGCAGTTATTAAGAGCTAGGTCTCTATCTCCTCCCCTCCAATGTTGTTGGACATGTTCAATACCCATACATGACAACCCCCTGAGGGACAAATTGGTGGTGTAACGTGAAATTTTTGGACACATTATGAGTTATCACTTTTCTTCTGAAATTTCCAAGATGTTCTAGGATGTGTATTCTCAACGGCATTGTGGTTTTTCCTATGTATTGTAAGCCACATGGACATTACAGTAAATATATTACTTGGTAAGTCTTACAGTTCATATATTTACTGATGATGTAAGATTCTCCTTTAACATTAGATTTTAATTGATAATTTGTCGGAAATGACAGGCTTTGCAGGATACGCATCCAAAGAAACCTTTTGTTCATGTTAGCCAGCTCTCTTTTGTTTTTTTTATCTTTCCTTAATGCACTGGGTGCAAGTCAGTATTTTAGGTTCTGTGCCCTTTTAAATATTACATTTGGTCTACAGTATCTGGGAAATTGTCTTTCAAGGTAGAATTATTTTTTAAATTGTGCCAGTGCTTTTTAATAATATTGCTAATCTTGTTTTCTTCCATATTGTAGTTGCTCAAAAATGCAACATCAAGGTTCCCTGATCCCTCTAGTCTTATATTTTCCCACCCTTTAGATTTTAAAAGGTTTTTTCTAACTAGTAAATCTGTTGTGCTATACGCTTCTTCTTCTTTCACCTCTTTGTAGTCCCTCTGTATGAATCTTTCTTGTAAAATGTTCTGATTATTGTGAAAACATGTCCCTATCCGTACAGTTCAATTTTAACCTACGCAATTAACCCAAAGGTACATGGTGTATCGATCTGGAATGGTGACAACTTAATCGTAATATGAAATTGTTACTATCAACTGATTATAAGAAGTTCTCCATTTTCAGTGTGTTATATTCCACGTAAGGTCTAGAAAATCAAGCTCTGTTTTTCTAGGTTTAGATGTACAGTAAATCTTAAATTTAGATCATTATTATTGCCAATCAAGAATGTCTCTAAACTGTCAGAGCCCCCTGCTAGATGAGGAGCACATCATCGATGTATCTATGCCAGAGGACCAAGTGTTTTCATCCTCCCAAGCCACCATACAGGTTTTTGCGTAGCTCAGTGAGAACGTGGTCACCATGATTCCCCATGGTGGTTCCACATCGTTGCAAAAAATACTCTCCTTCAATTCCAAAAAAGTTATGTTGTAGAATTAATTCAATATGGTCTATGTTAAACCTTGATTGTGTCTCTGGTAGACTTGAATCTCTCTGAAGGATTTCTTTAAAGCTTCACACCCTTGGTTATGTTGAATTGATGTATATAGTGACGTAAAGTCGTATGTTACTCTTATGAAATCGTCTCTCCATATAATTCCTTCAAGACTTTTTATGACATCTTTGGTGTCTTTGAAGTAGAATATTAATACTTTCAGATACTTTAGTAGGTATGTATCTATGTATTCTGTCAGATTCAATGTGAGACAGTCAATCCCAAATATTGTAGGCCTTCACTGGTGATTAACCATGATCATGCATTTTAGGAAGAAAATAAAAAAATGGGTAATCTGAGTTTTTCTTTCAATTGAAATGTATATTCATTTTCTTCCAAGATACCTAGTTCCCTTCCTCTCTCAAGCAGACTTTTTAATTCCAAAAGGAATTCTTTAGATGGATCCTTATTTAATTTCAGATACAGTAGGTGTCTGTATTATCTAAATGTATTTTTGACTCTTTCACATAGTCCACCCTATTCATTATAACCACCCCTCCTCCTTTATCTGCTTGTTTAATGACAATTTGGTTTGTCTTCCATTAGTTATTTTAGAGCTCCCCTTTCTTTTTTTGATAAATTATGTTGCTAGTGAGTTCTTCAAAATAATTTCTGGTCATTTAATGAAAGACCTCTAGGTGGTTGCCCTACACATGACTAAAAGTTGATTTCCATTTAAGTTTCGAATATATAAAGTTATCTTCTTCACTCTGTAACGGTCGTTCATTACTGTGTATATTGATTCCAAATCTTGATTCTGGATTTTTACTAATAAAGAACCTTTAAATCATGAGTTTTCTTAGGAATTTGTTGCCGTATAAAAAGTGGTCCCATAATGCGAAGGTCACTCCTTTAGAGATCACATTAGTTTGTGTGGAAGTCAAGATTTTTAAATTTAGGTTGAATATTATTAGTTACTTGGTTGCTATTTTTATTTCCCTTTCTTTTTCATCTGCCCCGTTTTCCTCAAGTCAATATACACCTGAGACCTGGCAGTAGAAAATTTCAGACCTCTGAAACACACGAGAAGACCTGCCCACCCACCCCAGGGTGTAGCACCATTGGCAAAGAGGCACCCCTCCACTCCCCCTTAGGACCTGAGATCATCACCAGTATCCTTCCGAGGCATCAAAAGAGAATGCAGAAAGATAGGCCCTTGGACTCACCAGGCTTTAAAGGCCATAACGTCTATTTTTAACCAAACATGGAAGATCACTGGAATTCAATGCAGATCGCACAGGATGGGAGTAATATGTTCAAAGTGAGAGACATATGAGCAGCAGCGTTCTGCACAAATTGGAGCCTCTGCGTCAGGCACATCGGTCGACTTGCATATAAGGAATTCCCAGAGTCCAACAGCGTTGACACAAAGACATGGCCATTGACTCAGGGTTCAACAATGTCAGAAGTGGATGCAAACTCCGAAACAGCCTCAGATAGAAAAACCCAGTCATTAAAACTCAGGCTTCTTTGGCTCACGTGTTGAGACTCTGGTCAAAGAGAATGCTGAGATTACAAACCTGAAACATAGGCAGCAGCTGTTCACCATGATTAGGGGGAGCTCGCAACCACCCTGTCCCCTTCTCAGGAATTTTGAGGAACCTTAATCATTAGTTCCGTCTTGTCTAGATTGAGCTTTAGCCAATTGATCTCAAGCCATGCCACTACCAAAAAAAGAAAAATTGATCAAACAATTTGAAAAATCTCTCATTGCAGGATGGACACATAGTCACAAAAGAAGTGAGAAAAGATTCTCCTGCAAAATTAGAAAATATATCTTAAAATTTTGACTCTAAAAATGTGTTTGAAATATTTTTTATTTTTATTTTTCCTATCTTTTAATTAAAAAAAAAACTTTAAATACGAATCTAGGTAAGTTGGCCCATCTCTAATAGTGGTACAGTACATAAGAAATACATTATTTTAGCCATGGCTTGTTGCACTAATATAGTTGGTAAGTCTATGGTACTGTATTGTCACCTTTAATAGATTTATTGTAACTGATGAGTGATCACAATTGTATACTGTATATTTGTGTGTCTTAGAATTTTCTAGAGATCTTATTTTCTTCTTCTGTATGGTGTGCATCTTATGACATCCTTGTGTGTCATGCAAAACTCTGTCCTCCCTCCTCCAAATTGCCTCTTCTGTCCATCAAATCTCCATCTTCCAAACACCTCCCCTTCCTCCAATAATCGCTTCTTCAGCCTCCAAAACTCCATGCTTCCTCCTTCAAAACTTCCACCTACCAAACTCTCCTCCATGCTCCATTTTGGAAACAGTAGGGGGGAGTGTTAAATAAGTGAGGAGTGAGTTTTCAAGGAGGGCGGAGTTGGTTTTATAGGAGGGAGGTGGGAGTTTGGTAGAGGGAAGGTGGGGGTTTAGAAAGAGGGGGAAGGAAGTTTTAAATGCTACAGGAAGACTTTTTTGGTTTCATTTTCTTTTTGGACTTTAATGCAATTTAAGGATTTACTATTTTAATCTGGAAACCAAAAATAATGGTGTGCGGTTAACTTCCGCCTGATGTAAGTGAGTGTACTCTTCATAGTTTTTGTTTTTTTACAAAGGTATAAATCATGATACGGTATAGACAATATTTCACTCTGCCCTTCTTACCCTAATTAACCTTTTTTTTCATTTTTTGAAGTCACCCTCCCTTTTATATTTTCATTGGTGATGCATTCCAGTTTCTCCACTCTTCTACTTCAGCTTTGTTGCGGACAGCACACCGGAATATTCCAATCATGCTCCATTTGATGATGACCAGAGCAGCACACTTAAGCAACAGTGAGTTACTCTGTCCGGCAGTCATTATTGGGGGGCCCTAGCCAGCATTCAAATTGATTATATAAAGAACACTGTCATTTATTTTTCCTGGAAGTTGCAGGCTCTTATGAAGTGCGAAGCAAGGTAGGCGCTATCTTTATCATACATTTTCTTCATTGGAAGCCCCCCAGAGTGTTCATCCCAAATATATATGTATAATGACCGGATTGGGATACCAAATGTTTTTCTATGTTGGGGGTAGTAATCTCGTCCCACTGTTTGAAAACTTTTGAACCCCAGAATCCATCATCTGACTTCTTCCTAATTAACCTAGACAAGAGCCCATGCTGTAATTAGAAATTGTTTTGTGTCTCTAAGAAGCACAACAGAGTAAGAGAAAAGTCTGTGAACACATTGTTCAACTTATTTCTTTAGACTTTGATACATGATTAAAATTGGAAATTCAAAGACAAACACATTCTAAACATAGAATTTCGGGAAATGTATTCTGTATAAACAGAACTCACATTAAAGTTCATTTAAAAATCTATTAATATAAAAGCAAAAATAGTAATCAAATAATGAAAATCAATTATAATGATAAATACTGTAATCACAGAAAATGTTAAATATTTTAACATAGTCAATGTGACCTTATCCACATGAAATATTAACATCTTTCCATTTAACTCAGACAAAAATGATGTTTAATTATACAATGTCTGTTTAATAAAAAAATCTTTGACCTGTAGTCTCAGTTAAGTGCATGTTGGTAAACATGGCGATTATTATATTAATGTTATATCTATTTCCAGCATATCTCTAGCTTCAACAACAAGTAAGGGTATCTTTTTGATGATCAGTGACTGATACAGTACCATTAGCCATACCTTAACATATCCATTCACTAATTGTCATTTATAATATGTACTTTATTTTATATGTGTGAGATTTTTTCTACAAGATTTTTATATTATATATATAAATATATATATAGAAAAAAGGAAAGAGAAAAAAACAGGCGCACACCTAGTGCATTACCATAATAAAAATTGTATTAAAGGAACATAAAATCTTTCAAATGCCCACTCACAAAAGTACAGCAATCAATAGCATGTATGAGATAGGCTCTCATGTTCCAACTGCTCGATCATCAGCGTCCGGCTCAGGTCAATGGCATCATCACGTGACCCTCCTTCGTGCAGCCAAAACCGGAAACGGAATACCTCGCATTCAGGGTTCAGCGAGAGAGGTCCCTCCAGGGAACAATGCCTTGAAAGTACTCTGTATAGTTGTTATACGGCCGTAATGACACACACGAGAGCCAAATTCTAACCGCAAGTAGCAACAATGTTCGTGGGCAGATGGCGGCCGCAATCTAACCACGCCGTATAACAACTATACAGAGGACTTTCAAGGCATTGTTCCCTGTAGGGACCTCTCTCGCTGAACCCTGAATGCGAGGTATTCCGTTTCCGGTTTCGGCTGCACAAAGGAGGGTCACGTGACGACGCCATTGACCTGAGCCGGACGCTGATGATCGAGCTGTTGGCACATGAGAGCCTATCTCATACATGCTATTGATTGCTGTACTTTTGTGAGTGGGCATTTGAAAGATTTTATGTTCATTTAATACAATTTTTATTATGGTAATGCACTAATAAAAAAAGGGGAAAGCAAAATAGTATAGTACTGTTTTTAATGTTAAAACACAAAGTATTTCACTTACATAAGTGCCTTTGTTTGTGAGCATTCAGACCACCCTGGGTCATAGGGTCAGACAAGATATTCATAGCAACAGCATCTGCTCCACGGCTGTCACAGCAGGTACTGGGCTGATTAAAGTTGTCTTCCACTCTAGATGTCAACAACAAGGGCTCCTTAGTAGTCACTGATATCACCCTAGGGTATATACTATTTTGCTTTCCCCTTTTTTTATATGGATTTCCCCCCCTCTATATGGATCTGGAGTACCTGTCTGGAGACATAAGATGGTAACTTTGAACAACCACAACGCTTTCATTTCACGTTAAACTCGTGAGTGCAAATTTTATAGAACCTCCAGCATTGAAGCTATTTTGTTGGAGTAGACAATATTGCACTATTTTGTGTTTTTACTTTCTTTTACATGTCCTGATGTGATTTGCGCACCTGTTTCTCCTTCGTAACCAATTGAATGTCTACAAATCCGTGGGCTAATAAGATGACATTTGAAGAAAAGGAAGGTGAAGAGATATTGATGGGGGTTTCAGGAGAATTAACCCACATTTGTTTACTGTCCAACTGCTTGTGAATATCACCTGCAAATTGATGTTATTCAAAAACACACAAAGAATTTGCGGCTCGAATTTGAACACAATAACAATTGTGTAACAATCCTGTAACAATCCTTGGAAAATCCCATATATCAATCCTGTCTCAATCCCCCCCCCCCCCTTGATGTGTGTATTTTAGTATATGCAACTGTAACAATCCTAGGTAAATCCCATATTTGAATCCTGTCTCAATCACCCCTTGATGTGTAAATTTTAGTATATGCAGTGAACTCAATTTAAAGTAGCATTGATTGCTAGGGTTTAAAAGGGAGATCAAAAGGAGTGAACTAGTGGACAACACCTACTGGCCTTGATTCTTAGATTTGATCTACGCTGGAAAGAAGTATATTATCTATCCCAGACTGCACTTCTCAGCACTTTACTATTGCTTTGATGCCGCCTTTACTATTTATATTTGCTATGTCCTCACTTCTTTTCAAATTAGGCACTTCTTTCTACCAGCCTCATTATGTCTCTAACTCTATTCATATATCTCCATCTCTCCTTCCTTTGCCATTTCTAAGTTCACATGAACTACAGATGTAGTGGCCATTATTCAATCATTTCTCTGCGCCGTTTTCGTAAAATCTGCTGTATTCCACGTAACATTCACTCGTTAATCTTTCATGAAGGCTGTCAATCCCACGCATGTTTACCGTTGTTGATTTTCCGTGATTACTGTGATTGTGATTGGTTTGGGTGCAATTATGTGTGTTTCCGCCAGATGGCAAAAGTGAATCCCTTTGCACAGGGCATCCAGTGAGTTGTGTGTAGTCAATTTTGCAGGTATTTAAAAACTAGATAAAAAGTGTGGCCACAACAGCCATCCATTGTAAATTGACCTTGCTCTCTGAAGACGTAATCAAATTTATGCCTTTCATAATGAAAATCTCCAAAGTATACACAATGCTTTTCCTGTTATTCTACATTGCTATCCCTGCGCTTGTTGAATGAACATCATCATCCTTATACAAAACCACAATGTAGTTACGCATTTCTCATATTTTCTGCAATTAAAGGTGGAACAGATACGAAGGCGACTTTAGCAGTGATTTACAACCATATGATTGAAAAATATGAATTCTTCAAATTTTCACCGAACCAATGTGGCTGGAAGCATTCGATAAGGCAAACATTTACTAATGAGGATTGTTTTTTTCACACAGCCCCTCCTCTGGGAGATACCTGTACCAGAGTATATTGGTCTGTGCTCCCAGCTTTTGCCGGTATGTTTGCTCATGGCGACTGCAAAGAAAGAAAGGTTGGGTTTCATCCATTTAAGATTCGTACAGTATGTACTTCCCGACCCTGCATTGTACAGGTACCCAAACCGCCTTCCCAATACTATTGCAATAACGAGCCAACCATGACAGAAAACTTAGTGAGCAGCAATCCTTGCTACCTTGCCCCGCCTGATTACCAGCTTTAGCAGGCACCTTTCAAATATAATGCTGATTACATGAGTGGTCCTGGCTATTACGCACAATGCTGTACACTTCTGACAGGCAGTAGCCGGCGGGTGCGGGGTTTGATGTGTTGAGGCGGCTGGGGGACAGGCGGTAGCCAGCGGGTGTGGGGCGTGAAGAGTTTGGTTGAGGCGCGGCGTGGGTAGTTTGGCTGAGAGCGTGGAGGTGTGACGGCTTTGGCTGAGGCAGGTCAGGACAGTATGGGTGCACGGGACACATGGGGTGCGAGACACTCCGGCCAATGAGAGCCGTGGGGGGGCAGGACACACCGGGAAGGGCGAGACACACCGACCAATGAGAGCCGTGGGAGGGCGGACGGACCGACGGACCAATCCAATTATCTACAGGAACTCACAAACAACACTTTCAGTTTTATATATATAGATTTCAAATGATTACTTTCAACTGTAATCCTGCACGCTCATCATAGCATTATGTACACCAAGATGAAACATTTTAGTTGCACCTTCTTCCTCCCTCACCCCACAAAGCCAAGGAAAAGGTATTCAACTCGTTACCAACACCGCCCTCGGCCGATCCAGGACATTCACACAGAAAGACACATTACGAATGCTTTGGGTCGTGCATGGCTGATAAGAAGACCTGCACTGTCATTTGGCTAGAATGACTTCACTGCCAATGTGAATTTCTAGTCAAGTAAAAAAAAAAGGCAAATCCTTTTTTCTTCTTTTTTTCTTGAGAAGTGATTAATGGAGTGATTTGAAGAAACTCTTTATGTAATGCTTTTTTTAAATATTTCATAAATTTCAACGTTGTTCAAATCACAACATTATTATTTTAGCAATGAGGTTGCTTTTTACTGTATAATTGGGCTTTTCAGGTGTAATTTATTTGGGCAGCCAACCCAGAATTAAAAAAATTAAATATTAATGAAGTTTTTTTGGGGGGGGGGGATTCTATTCAACAATACCTTCAACTTTGGGTAATATAGTACCTTTTATTATATTTTACAACAGTTCAGTTCAAATGATTTCCTTCAAGTGTAATCCTGCACGGTCAACCCAGAATTACACAAAGATGAAACAATTTACGTAGTTTTACCTTCCCCCACACCTCTCTCATTAAACAAAGCAAAAGGCATTCGGCTCCTTGGCATTCGGCTCCTAATCAACACCTGCACTCCCCGGCCATGGGACCTTAAAAAAGAAAGTAACATTATGTTTAAGCTTTTTGCTCTTTGCCTGGTTACACGCGCATGCCTGAGAAGTCCTGCAGTCTACAGTAAATTGTCTTGAATGACTTTACTGCCAATGTGTAAGGAATCGGGGAAGACGTCCCTTGCGGCGTGTTCCCTCCTTACCTCCTGCTGCACAGCATTCCTCTGCAAGTGATCCAAGAGTGCATCCCCCACAGCGTGCTTCCTCCTTGCCTCCTGGTGAGTGCGTGCGCCCACACAGGGCTTTCACAGTTCCTACGGAGATTGGCTCTGCCCCTCCGCTTGTGCTCCACGGCCACCCCGCGCGGCACGCTCACGTGTCTCTTGTTTCTCACAAGAGTAGAAGGTCAAGGGGTAATCCACTACAAAAGACTAATCCATAGAGCATAAATATTCAAGGACCCCAATATTGCAGAGTGGGTTTGGTAAATAGAATGGCCTGTGAGTCACTCATAACCACATGTAAATTATTGCCTCATGGTAGCTTACACAGTCCAAGTTAGAGTACTCAACTATGGTGGTCAGACATAAAGATATATAATCCTTACCCACATCTGCAGTCTCTGGGGGTCCACTGTGGCGTGCCAGCCATGGAGGTAATCCAGATACAAGTAGAAAAAAGAGCAAACAGCGCACTGCCAGGGAGTCAGGTGGTGAGAAGATAAAAATCCATTTAATTCAGAACATATCTGATAAAAAACATCACCCCAGGGGGGGTAACGAACAACCTCCTACGTGTCCGAAACGCATAGGAAGTTGTTTGTTACCCCCCTGGGGTGATGTTTTTTATCAGATATGTTCTGAAATAAATGGATTTTTATCTTCTCACTACCTGACTCCCTGGCAGTGCGCTGTTTGCTCTTTTTTCCTCTTGTTTCTCACAGCCTATTCCTGCCTCAACAGAGGCCGCTCCTGCACTCCCCCCCTTCTCTCATTGGACTTATGTCTCCATATACTGTAGTGCCGACGAGTATTGTAAAACAAACCTGGGGCAATCACCAACAAGACCCAGGTACATGCTGGGTACATGCTGGGTACATGCTGGGTACATGCTGGGTATATGCTGCAACATTCCAGTGACATCTCTGCAGACAGACTAATGGCCCATCGGATTAACAGCGGGGGTCCCTGGCAGTCCCATTCAAACTGAATGGGACTGCCAGGGACCCCTGCTGTGTTAATCCGATGTGCCATTAGTCTCTGCAGAATTGCCATTTAAATGTTGCAGCATGTACCCAGCTTGTACCTGAGTCATGTTGGTGATAGCCCCAGATTTGCCCCAGATTTTCAAGGCAAGTTTAAGGCAAGTTTTAGAATACTCGTCGGTGCACCTGTTCAGCTCTGTCACTTCCTCTTTGGCTGAGCACAGTTATTGGTAGCCTTTTGTTCCCACATATCTGTCTCTGCCTTGTGCATTGTGCTTCTCTTTTCTTGATGCTTGCCTCCCTATGTACCGACCCGGCTAGACTTTGGACCCTGCTCTACATTACCGATCCCGGCTTGCCTCAGACCATCCGAACTTCTCCATTCTTGACCATGGCACTTTGGACATGGTTTATCCTCCTGGCACCTACCCATGACCTTGGTAAGTATCTCGACTAACCAACTCTCTCCAACCCAGGCACGGCAATCTTGACTATCCACTCTCCAGGAGTGCCTCCACTGCTGTGGGTGTGCAGTTCTATACTTTCCCACCTCAGTACCGAGGTCCTGCCTTGTTCGTGGTGAGCACAAGCGTTACACAATGGGATATTCAAGTCCAAAAAAAAAAAATGAAGTCATATTTTTTTTCTTGAGCAGGCCTTAATAAATGAGTGATTTTAAGGAAAACATATTCTTACAGTATGCATTTTTTCTCATATTTTATCAATTTTTACATTTATAAAATCACTACATTTTTATTTCTCTATGAGGTGGCATCCTGTCATATTTTTTTTTTGGGGGGGGGGAATTCTATTCAAAACCTTCAACTTTGGGTAGGCTTGGTCTGCTTACAATATCATACTGTTTATGGAAATATCTCACACAAACATGGTACAGTATCAAGGAATTCATAACTTGTATTGTATTTTACAACAGTTCAAATGATTTCTTTCAACTTTAATCCTGCAGGCTCATCACAGCATTATGTACAAGAAGATTAATCATTTTGGTTGCACTTCCGTGTGACGATCAGGGGTAATCAGGCCTGTAATAAAGGGGTTATAACCGACTAGTTACCCCTAGTTCGTGTGAGGAGAGAAAGGGTTAATGTGTAATGTACTATGCATGTGTATTCCAAAGCACTTTTATTCCCTGTGAATTCAATTCCGAAGTCTAGTTAAGCAGGCAAATGAGGTAAAGTGGTTTGTGATCTATGTGTAAGCACTGTGATGTAATTTGGGAGTCAGTCCTGTCAAGTGTTCATTGGATTATGTGACTGTAGGTACTAATTTCTCAGATAGCAGACTGGTAATGGGATTTGCATGTGAGCTACATTTGTATGGAGGGCCTCTGATTTAATCCTGCAGATAAATGTGCATTGAGGACAAGCTGCAAAGCAATAAGGAGTGGGGATGGGCCAGATAACACTAAGTATCTGTCATCAACCCCTCCTATGGGTTAGACAATGCCCAGCCATTCAGCCCTAGACTCTGTGTCACCAGGGGGGGGGGGGGGCACTCCTGCTTCCTCCCAGAGTTCCTTTCCTGTTTGTGATAGGACTTCAAACCCTATAAAGAGGCAGGGTGCCCCAACCCCAGTAGTGAGAGTTGTGCAGAGTGTTCGCTTTTCGTAGTTGGTGGTTCGTGGCTCTAATCCATCAAGGGAGAATTGCTAGCCAGTGTTATTCTTGGATACGTCACGCTGTTATTTTACCATAAGTGTTATTTTTAAGTGTCATTTGTGTTACAGTGTTGTGTTTGCCCGAAAGGGAATAAATCTTCAGTTTATTTTATAATTTTGTCCTCTTCAATCAGTGCCCAGTATATTCGGCGTGAATTAGGTCTGGTCTACCATGACACTCCCCCCCCCCCCCCACCACCGCACACTCACAATAGGACATTCACACACAAAAACACATTGGTACTAATGTTTCAAGTTTTGGATAATCTGGCTTTTAATTCCATGGGGTTGAGATGAGTCAGGGGTTTAGAAAAAAATGTCTGAAGTATTAGTGAATTAAAGGCCTTACTGGTTAACACTACTGAAAGCCACACAGAATAAATAAATCACAGTATAACTTGCCGTACATGTACACTATAATGAATTTGAAATAAAATAGGTAATACACACAATTCTAATACAAATACTATACATACATGTACTGTATATAATTAAGTATATGTAAAGTGGAGAGTAAGTGAAGACATAATATGGTTAACGTTCAATTACCTTTTATAGAAGGCTAACATTTAATCAGGTTATTGTTAGTACCATACTTACCTGTACTATACTTACTGTACCTGTACTTACCTTACTACAGTACAGCACAGTACCTTACTACATGCCGGTGTCATTCCCATTACGCTCTAAAAGAACAGGCAAAACGCTGCTAAGATTGTCTATGTAGTTGTTGCATCTTTGTACAGTCAGTATGTTGTTCCAGAAACTCATTATTCCTTGTATTAATTCCTCCTTTTTTGATGGTTTTATCAACCTTTCTTATATAATCCTTCAGCTCATGCCATACCAGTTCGATGAGGGTTCAAATCTGGAGATCTGGAATGGGAGCGGGAAAAATGGCGAATTAGTTGAACAGATACACACAGTTTAAAACAATGAGCAAAAGTTAATGTACACTGGAGTACTTACTCCGGTGGCGTCTTAACCCAGTTGATACCGCTCGCAAGACTATAGGTAGAGAGGCGGTATGTTTAGGGTAATTGTCCTGGCAGCACTGGTGATCACCAGATGGGAAATCATGTCTAATGTATTCAACAATATGGGTGACTATTTGCTCTTGGAAAAATACTTTGTCCATGATTCCTAGTACAAGAAAAGGAAAAATTATGTCAAAACTGAACATTAAGGTACAGAATACACTACAGTTATACTGTACAGTGCATAAGGCTACAGCATGTGATTTTGTACATTATTTTACCCTCAAATATGATAATGCATCCTGGTCCACGTCAAGAGATAGCACCCCACAAATGCATCTTCACTGATGCTTGGGACGTGGCATAAGAGATAGGCACCCTTTTTTGTGGAATGCAGAAGTGGCAAACCTCTCAAGAGCTACAGTTGTCTCATCAGAAAAGATGACATCCTAAAAAGTCTCCCCACTTTTGATCCATGCCCGTCTTTGGTCTACTCTTTTTACAATGTTGTCACCCCTTATCATTGGATACGCTCTGTTAAGACAATGAAGAATTTTACAGGTACAGTAAAACCACACTTTTACCTACAGTACTGTAGTGTACAGTACAACACTTTACCTGGCACAGTAATTACAGTATCAACCCTGTCCTGTCACTTTGCATAGTACAGAATTGCATTATACTATACTTTATTACAGTAAGACGCTTACTTGACATGTCCATATTTCCATCCCAATTGGCATTTCATCACCCTGATGCTGGTCTTAGATGCTGTGATATTGTGACTGTTCTCTAGAACAGTCTTGAACCTTGCTGCACAGCGCTCATCATTAGCCTCGCTGATATCGTCCACCAGATGCTTTGCTGTCCCACAGTACAGTTTAAATGAAAAAAGAATTTGTTAGGCCCAAAAATAAGTCAATAGAAATACATGACATAAAGTACTGTATACAGTATTCTAAAATAATTGCAAAGAAAACAAGTAAACAAAAAATTCATTTTGATTTGCAAGACGCTTTTAGAGTAATAAAAGCAGTAAGAGAAAAAACACATTTTATATTTTCTTCTAAAAGTAGTACAGTAATTTGTTTGCTCTAAAGTAATTGCAAAGAAAACAAGTAAACATACAAATGCTTTTTGATATGTAAGACGCTTATACAAGTAATACAGTAACTACAGAATAAAAACAAAAATACTTACTCTGTTGTGACTGAGGGACTCCGCTTTATACTTTTTGTCTGACTATGGGCATGATAGCTTAGAGTGCTTTGCAGACTTCCTTCACTAAAAAAAGTATGCTATCCTATATAATTCCTATGCTCACACACATTTTTAACTCTTCCCTCTACTCTGGTAACTTTCCCTCCTCCTTCAAACATGCAACAGTTATACCATTACTCAAAAACAGCAATCTTGACTCTACCTGTCTTTCTAATTATCGCCTGTCTCCTTTGTATCTAAAGCCCTATGCTGCCTTAAACCTTTCTCACTGACTGCCCCACACATCTGGAAAGCCCTTCCCCACAATAGCTGTCTTGCACCCTCTCTATCCACCTTTTAGACCCCTTAAGAAACACTTGCTTAAAGAAGCGTATGAGTAGCACCGTGGCTAATACTATACACACGATACATAAAGATTGGCCCCCTGATTTATTCCCATGATCTGTTATTTGTGTTTTTTGTTATTTATATGATTGTCATGTGTATTACTAGCACTGTGTACATTAATGGCGCTATATAAATAAAGACATACATATACATTTGCCCATATTTTCTGGTAGGGCAAAGCCTGTTTTCAAAGGGTTTTATCTTTGTCTAGCAGCAGTTAAATCAGTCCCCTTGTTCCTAACCAATGCCAGCACTGCTTCATTGCCCTGGGCCCCCCTCTGTGAAGCCTTTTTAACTTCCTCTTCAGAATATGTGATTGACATGCCTCATATTCCAGAGGCCAGGATGTTTAAACTTGTGACCCTTGGACTAAATCTGTCCAGCAAAGGATTTTGTACAACATATCTGCTTTTATCATTGTATTTAATCAGGTAACGAAGTGTAATTTTTCCACACAGAACTTCATATTTATACTGTTAATGTAACCATATACATATGTTATAAAAAAAATACTTGCAACATGTAAGTATACAATTTGTAATTGTTGTAATTGATGTATCTTATGAAAATAAATTCTCATTCATGCATGGCTGCATGCCACAATACCCCTATTCTATGCTAGTCACCACTGCCTATGTGGCCTGTGCACTCAATCTTTATAGCTTTAATTATTTACCTGTTTTCCCAGGGAATTATTCATACTTTTAAAATATGCATGAACTCTTCCTTAGAAATTCTCCCCCATTCTAATGATCAAATCTCAGATTCTGTTCTGCACAAGCAAGTGTTAATTCATTTGAGTGCTGAATCTATTTGTGACAATCTGCTACAGAAGTTCATCAAGAAATATTTCAGTTCAACATTTACTACAGTACATGATACTAAACAGCATCTTTAGCCACTGCATGCATTTCAGAATATATTTGTATAAGACAGCAATCCAGTTTGCAACCATGCAGTAATAATGGACTGTATTTATACAGTGTGCATAAACAGACATATACAGTAGGCACATATCCTGTAGATGCTTAATCAAGCTATGAAGTTTAATTTACTGATGTATTTATGTGTTAGGTATATTCATATATATTTTTTAACATATTGCTGTTTATTGAGCAAAGGTGGTCACTTTTACTGGGGTTTTGGTTTGGGTTCTAAAAAAATCATTGTTTTGGTTTTGCCAGAATTCGATAGGTTTGGTAAAAAAATAGGAAAAATCTATTTTTTTCAAAATTCAAGCTTTTGTGCCCATTCTTCATATATTATAGTGATTGAGGAGAAGGATAGTGTTAGGGTTAGTGTGGCTCCGACACAATTATTCCCCCACACATGCCTTTCAAGCAAGATTTGAGGAACTTAAGGAGAGATTAAAATAGAGGCTATAGCAATAGATGTATTAATCAGGGCTATATGAAAAGTAAGTCCACCAAAGGGATTCTTTAATAATTCCAAAGAAAAAGCAGAAACCAATGAATGACCAATAGTTTAATCTGAGACGATCCGTAAGAAACATTGGCATGCTTTGCTCACTGATGCTCATAGCCATTATACTGTACTCCTGGGGCAACAGACCTTTATGTCAACAAAAGATAAGAAGGGATTCTTCAAATGCTTCAACTGTTCAGCTTGTCATTACATGAAAACAACTCATTAATTTGTAGATTTAACACATTTTTTTTTCACATCAAACACTTTCTTACCTGTAAAACAAAAAGTGTCATTTACTATCTCATGTCCATGCAATAAAATCTACATAGGAATGAATACGATAGAGCTACGTTTTCTCGTACTAGGAAGTAAGCAATAACAAAAATGCAAAAAAAACCCAAAGTTTAAAAAAAAAAAATACCTTTGTGCCCAGACACTTTAATACCATAATTCTGATATGTCCCTTTTAACAGCATTTGAAAAAGACAAGGTCTCTCTTGGCATTAGGGGGAGTGATCTGGAAAGAAATCTCTTACAAAGAGAGTGTCAGTGAATTGTGAAGGTGGGTACTTATATGTCAATAGGCTTTAATGAATCGTTGGAATTCTGTATGTTTCTCTGACTATTTTTGTGGATAAATAGATCTTTTTTCATCTGTATACTGTATATGTGCTTTTCGGATGTACCGTGACTCTCCGTCTGCTTAATTTGCATTTTGGGCAAGAGATGGGTGACTCCACCAAAGTCCGTTTCCCGGATCTTCTCACATTTTCCTCACAAAGTTCATTTTGCAGTGTACAGTAAAATCCTCAAACGGATTTGGTCAGTTTGAATCCGCCCGGATTCATCAAAAACCGCCATTGGGTACAATCCATTGACAAATTTGTAGAATCCAATCCGCGGAGTCAGCAACTTGTTGACAGTCTTTAAAATCCACTAACAGATTGCGAAATATGCAAAGTGTATTGGCAAAAATAATTTTAAAATAATACGCAAAACGCGAATCACCCTTTTTGAGATTCATCCGCTGAAATCTGTGTACCAAAATGAACCGGCCAATATGCTGATCAAAATCTGCCATAAAAAATGTGCCCATCTCTATTGGGCACCTACTGTATGCTTACAAACTATAGCAGGTTTATTTTGTGTGTTTAATCTCATGCATATGATCTCTGTAAATGATTCTTGAAGTTACACTATTTTGCCTGCTATTAATTATCTATATTCTTTACTTAATTTACTGTTGATGTTAACAATATATATCAAAAATGTATATTGAATCTTTTGGAAGGTTGTAGGTTTGTGATCATATTAACTATTGATTTATATATATTCATTTTTCCTTTTATGTTAGGCAGATTGTTAGGTTCTATTTCGAGTAATCTGACAGTAGATCTGTATATTCAATATCTATGTCCTTTTCCCTCAGTAATTACACATAATTGCATCTTTGGGACTGCTATTTTGTCACATAAGCCTGTTTCTGACACATGACCTAGGCACTCTCCCTTCCTTTTGCTAGAATTATGCATTTTTGTACCTTGCTTGTCGACTGTTTCTGCCTTGCAATTAAGACTCCGCTCATGTGAACTCTAAGATGACATCACCTCCTATTTGATGGCTGTTCGATATGTATAAACTATTTAAATCCCATGAGTCCTGCTTGTTTTAACAGCTCCCAGAAGAAGTGACCAGCTAACCGATTGCCAGGGCGGCTTACATGTTTCCTGCACCTTTTCCTGAGAATCTTTAGCGATCTGTCCAATAACCTGGCTGATCTCTGCTCCTGATCCAGTTATGCTGTGTGAAAGTGCGGACTGTCTAAGCATCATGCTTACAGTAGAGGCAACTCTTATTCTAACAAAAACCAGTGGCAATTCCCCAAAAAACCCAGGAAACACCCAGGTACATTCTGAATACATGCCTTAAACTTTCCTTAAACTAGCCCCAGCATTTCTGCATTGATTAATGGCCTATCAGATTAACAGCGGGGGTCCCTGGCAGTCCCATTCAAACTGAATTGGACTGCCAGGGATCCCTGCTGTGTTAATCCTATGGGTCGTTAGTCAATGCAGAAATGCCTTAAACGTGCCTCAAACTAGCCCAGAACATACCCAGCACATACCCAGCACATACCTAGAATGTAACCCGGCTAGTTTACGGCAAATGTTAGAATAAACGTTGCCTATACTGTATATACAGTAGCTTATAGTAGTTTTACTTGGGTTTGGCTGCTGCTTTCCCAGCTAATTTATTGCTACTGTGCTGTCACGGGAGACCAGGTTATTTACACCTTTCTACCAGGATCATTCATTGAGCAAAACAAGGTAGAGAAATAAATTGTAGTTTATTCAGCTTATATCCACATACACGAAATGGAACACACAATAAAGACAAAAAGGCACACTTACTGGGGGTCTACAGTCGAAAACAAGACTTTCCTAGATGCAGGGCACTCCATTGGAAGAGTTTTACCCTGACCGGGACTTAGCCATGAATCTCCTGGAACTCAAATCAGCAAGAAATTTCAGACGCCACCGCTACGTTCATTTCTCACAACGTGGTCCCTCCTGACCGCGAGTCATCCTGAATCTCCTGGAACTCAAATCGGCATGTAATTCCAGCTGTGACCGCTATGTTCGTTTCTCAGAACTTTGGCGAAATAGCTGGGACTTAGGGGGCTATGCACTAAGCTTCGTTAAGTCACTTATAGACTGCAAAGTGCTCTTAGAACGTGCTTTTGCTTTCAACCCGATGCATTAAGCAACGCAAACAGACACTTTGCGCTCTAAAAATGAATTTTTTCAGGAATTTTTTCTAAGTCCAACTTTGTTCGTTCGCAACCCTGTTTGCGTTAAATTCTGCCCTTAAGCGGGATGCACTAAGCAACGCAACCTTAGCGTACACGAAAGTTGTGTTGATCAGAACACGTCAGGTCAGAGTAGACGCAAAAAAATCTGGACATAGAAAAAATTCTTGCTTTTCATTTTTGCATGTGCAAAACCAATACAACAGGCCGGCGGGTGTCCCCGGCTGACACAGTGGGGGTCCCCGAGGGAGCCCGGGGGTCGCGTGGGTGTCCACGGCTGACCCCGAGAGTGTCTAGGGGTCCCCGGCTCACCAAGCGGGAGTCCCCGCGGGAGTGCGGGGGTCCCTGCAGGATTCCGGGGGTACCCGCAGGCTTGCGTTACCAATGTTGCACCTCCAAAAATAATAAACAAGAATTATAACTAAATACACCACCCTAACACATACTATACAGTAATGGCCAAAATTACTATTATCCACATATGGATAATAATGCATTTGGCCATTTTAAATACATATAACATTCAATAAATACAGTCAAAACATATTACACTTACCTTTTACAGGCACCCACGATGAAGGCTGTCTTTATCCTCATCTTCATCCTGCCCATGCCCCTCCGGTGCTGCAAAACATGCACAACAATCACAATAGCCAATGTAATGTCCCCTAACCCCTTAATCACCATAGCGGTTATTAACCGCTACAGTCATAAAGGGGTTAACCCACCCTCACCCAACACTCGGGAGGCCTACATACCCTCCCCTACTAACCGCCCACCCCGTGAGGCCTAACCACCCTCACCCACTACCCACAAGGGAGGCCTACCCACATACCCTTGGGGCCAATACACCCCCCCCCCAACACATACAGTACAATGATGTGCAAAATAACTATTATCCAGATATGGATAATATATTATTTGCCCATTATGAAACACATAAAACATGCATAAATCAAAACATGAATTTTTAATCTTAAAATCACCACATTGCATGTTAAAATAAATCCAGCATCGATTGTAAATATAAGGAAACAAATCAGCATCTCCACAAATGTATATGAAATGTCACACAATTGCATTGAGTGTATACATGATGCAATTAATCTGTGCATCATGTAACACTATGCAAAATATATGGAACAATAAAATACACTATGAACAATGTCCCCTAACCACCAATGCCATCATGAAAATCAATTAGAAACTAACCAACATAAATACAATTAGCATGAATCAATAAATCCATTTCCTCAAACAATTAAAATACAATACAAATCAATTATACAATTCCCTATTCAATTCCTAAAGCCAAACCATTGCCAAAACAATTCTAATTGAAAGTAACCACCATCATTCTAATCTAACAACCATAAAGAAGCCATTATCTATACCAGACTGCATCATTACTGCTGTGATGCTGCCTTTACCATTTATATTTGCTGTGACTTCACTTCTTCTCAAATTATGCACATCTTTTTACCAGCATCAGTATGTCTCTAACTCCATTCATATATCTCCATCTCTCCTTCCTTCACCACTTCTCTGTTCACATGAACTCCTTTCTTACCTGCGTCCTCTGACACCACAAAGCTATATCTCCTGCACTAAAAAACACCCCTAAAAATCATCCTCACACATTCTCTTTCTATCCATGCTTCTCCTCCTTGCTTCTGGGGATATCTCTCCCAATCCTGGTCCCTGTCTTATTCCTACATGCGCTCGTCCTCACCTGCCAATTGCATCCTCTACTCCTTCTGGTGTCAACCCCTCCAACCTCATACCCATCCCCTGCCACCCTCCCTCCTCTCTCTCTTTCTCCTGTGCCCTTTGGAATGCTCGCTCCCTTTCTAACAAGTTCCTCTCTGTACATGACTTTTTTCTCTCTCACTCTCTGCTCCTATTTGCTATAACTGAGACCTGGCTCACTCAGTCTGACTCTGCTCTGGAAGCTGCCCTCTCCTATGATGGCCTTTCCTTCTCCCACACTCTGCGCACTGATGGCAGGGGGCTCTTGCTCTCCTCTCTCTGTCGTTACCGAACCCTTCCTATTCCTCCCTCTCTTGCTTTTCCCTCCTTTGAGGCTCACACTGTTCAGATTTTCTCTCCTCTCCCTGTCCATGTGGCGGTCATCTATCGCCCACCTACCTCTACTCATCCCCCTTCTGCCTTTCTCTCTCACTTTGAATCCTGGCTCTCTTTCTTCCTCTCCTCAGACTCCCCTGTTCTTCTCCTTGGGGACTTCAATTGCCACATTGATGACCCCTCTCTCCCTTGGGCTTCCCGCTTTCTTTCTCTAACCTCTTCTTTTGGCCTTCAACAGTGGACTGCAGCCAGCACCCACAAGGATGGCCACTACTTAGACCTGGTTTTCACTAAGAACTTCTCTCTCTCTCCGATTTCTCCATTTCCCCTTTTCCTCTCTCTGACCATCATCTCATCAAATTCTCTCTATCTCGCTTCTCCCCTTCTCCACCTCCATCTACCCCCCGGTTCTGCAGAAACCTGCGCTCTATTTACTTACCTGACTTTGTGTCCACTTTACGCTCCTCCCTCTCCTCTCTCAGCTCTGCTACAGACCCCGACAACCTGGTCAGGAACTACAACTCTGTCTTGTCCTTGTCTCTTTATCTACATGCCCTGCTTTCTCTCTGCCGCACTCACCCTTCTAACCCTAGACCCCGGCTAAATTCCCACACACGCATGCTGCGTTCCTCCACTCATTCCTCTGAACGCCTCTGGAGGAAGTCTCACACTGTCGCTGACTTCATCACTACAAATTTATGCTATCCTGTTTCAACTCTGCCCTCTCGCAAGCTAAACAAGCCTACTTTTCTGCACTAATCAATATGCACAAGTCTAACCCACGCTGACTGTTCTCTCTCTTTGATACTCTACTCAAACCACCCTCAGCTGCCTCTCCTTCCTCCATCTGCGCTCAGGACTTTGCTGACGATTTTAAGGAAAAGGTGGAATCCATACGGCAGAACATCCCCTCTGTTTCTTCCTCCCATCCTACACCTCTTCCCAACTCTCCTCCTGCTTTCCTTGACTCTTTTTCCACTGTCTCAGAGGAGGATGTGTCGCTGTTGATCACCTCTTCTCTCTCTACCACTTGCCCTCTTGACCCCTTTCCCTCCCATCTCCTAAAACGTCTTGCTCACACACATTTTTAACTCCTCCCTCTGCTCTGGAACCTTTCCATCCTCCTTCAAACATGCAACAGTCATACCATTACTCAAAAACAGCAAGCTTGACCCTACCTGTCTTTCTAACTATCGACCTGTCTCCCTCCTGCCTTTTGCCTCTAAACTCCTTGAACGTCTTGTATTCTCTCGCTTGCTCCATTTTCTCAACACCTATTCTCTCCTAGACCCTCTTCAATCTGGCTTCCGCACTGCTCACTCCACGGAAACAGCCCTCACTAAAATAACTGACGACCTCCATGCTGCCAAAGACGGAGGTCATTACACTCTGCTCATATTACTCAACCTCTCTGCAGCATTTGACACCGTGGACCACCCTCTTCTCCTTAATATTCTCCATACTCTTGGTATTCGGAACAAAGCTCTATCCTGGATCTCATCCTACCTCTCCCATCGTACTTTCAGTGTCTCTTCTGCTAACACCTCCTCCTCCTCTATTGATCTCTCTGTGGGGGTACCCCAGGGCTCTGTCCTGGGACCTCTTCTCTTTTCTCTGTACACACTCTCTCTAGGTGACCTAATAACATCTTTTGGGTTTAAATATCACCTCTATATCACTGTGACAAACGGCTTACTCCGGGGCTCCGTCGTTTGTCCGGGACTGTTTAGAACACGGTCTTTTAGGGTAGGTTAAATGATGAGGCGTCACGTACTGTTCCTTTAAACAGGCTATGGGCCTCATGCAGTAAGCGACGATTATGTGAAATCGGCAAGCTTATCGATTAGTCATGTTATTGGCGTTTTTCCCTCTCCGTATGCAGTAAGTGCCGAATACATTCAAAATCAACCAGAAAACAAATCCGCCCACTCTCACGATGATGAGCCGATCACACACAGGTGTATCGGCGTGCGTGGCGGGGTGCTGTTAGGTTGCACAATCACAAATCTTGCTGAATCAGGCGAAACAAGCATGTTTTTGATTGCGCGCCATATTTAAAGGCAACGTGTACTGCTAATCATTCTCTGTGTTGTTGGGAGTGAGAGAGAGAGAGAGACGCACAGAGCTGGACGATTGAAGATTTGCATATTGACTGAGAGACTTGTTGTGTATTGGGTGAGCTTTGTCCTTTGTTGTTTTGTTTACATCTTTGTCTTGTTTTATATGTGGAAGTGGGTCGTGTGATTGCCTGTACATTTCTTGTCTGTTTTTTGTGAGTGCTGGAAGTATGCCCGCAAAGCGTGGGAAGAGTGATGCTGGTGGGAGTGGGAGTGCTACTCGTGCGAGTACGCGTCGGAGTGAATGTTCTGTTCAGGGGAGTAATGTTGCTGGTGCACCGAGTGGTGTTGCTGGGAGTGGGAGTGCTGTTGTTGGGAGTGGGAGTGCTGGTGCTGCGAGTGGTGTTGCTGGGAGTGGGAGTGCTGTTGTTGGGAGTGGGAGTGCTGTTGTTGGGAGTGGGAGTGCTGTTGCTGTGAGTGGGAGTGCTGGTGCTGGGAGTGGGAGTGCTGTTGCTGTGAGTGGGAGTGCTGGTGCTGGGAGTGCTGGTGCTAGGAGTGTGAGTGCTGGTGCTAGGAGTGTGAGTGCTGGTGCTAGGAGTGGGAGTGCTGGTGCTAGGAGTGGGAGTGCTGGTGCTGGGAGTGCTGCTGGTGGCGCAGTTGCTGATGGGGTGTCTGGTGGTGGCGTGCTTGCTGGTGGCCAGCTTTTGGAGGCTCTTCCATTGGAAGAAGGAGAGTCCAGTCAGCACCAGCCAAGCTCTGACCCTAAACCTGCTCGGAAAAAACGTGTGGAGAAGCCACGTAATCCTCGCTTCAATGACCAGGAAAATAGGGCTCTTGTCACTGGCATTCTGGAGCACTATGACAGTCTCTATGGACATTTAGTAGGTAAGTGTAACTTTACATTTATTATTCAAATACATGTGATCCTAGGTCATCTGAGTTTTGTTCATATGCAAATATGGGTACACAATATCTTTCTATGTTCATTAGTGTGGAAACACAGCTTTTTATCATGCCTTACAAGGACAAATAAACACAGGCGGTCAATTTGCCAGAACTGCATACAATATGAATGCAACCTTGCTTACATGTATAGGTTTAGTAGTGAATGCTCATGTGCTGCACATATTACACATAAAACAGCATGTTTGCTATCTCTTGGAACAGCTAGCAGTGTAGGAAACTGGTGCTTATATTATTATTAATTTACCTCATATCTTTTATATGTTTTTCAAGGGCGGACAAGTGCAGCAAGCAAAAAAGAAATGTGGGACACAATAGTCATTGGTGTCAATGCCTGTGGGAATAGTGTCAGGGACAAGTATCATTGTCGGAAAAGATTTGATGATATTAGGTCCAAATTGAAAAAGAAAATACAAGACCAACGCGTGCATGCTACTGGCACTGGAGGTGGGCCCACACCACAACGTCTCATATTGACTCCATTGGAGGAGCTGCTTCGGCCAAAATTACTTACCGTCGTCGTGGAAGGCTTGGCTGGTGACCGTGACATTGGAATTTATCCGTCACAATTTCCAGCAGGTGATAAATATTACTGTACTAGGCGTGTCGTTGCTTACAGTTATTTTGCATATTTACACTGCTTTTTATACTGTCTTCACAATATAAGCATACCTGCATCTATATATGTATATGTCTGATTCTGTATATATATATCTCAAAATAGACATATATGTAGTAGTCCTACTAAAAGCAGTAACTAATATAGCACGTGCCATTGCGTGCTCATTTACATGTGAATTCCCAAAATGCATAGCTGCAGTGGAAGCAATTGATGGTGGGCGAAGATGGGGAACAACAGGGTAGTACACATGTGTAACACATGTTAATCAGAAATTATTAGTAGCTACAGGTACAGAACAGAAATATGTATCATATTATTGTGTATTTTATTGATTTTACTCCGACAAACATGACATTACTGCCTATTTTAAGCATGCATCAAAGAAATTGCATGTAACGGCCTACAAACATCACTGGCACTAACACATCTATAGTTGCTTATGAAAAGGTCCATTTTTGCTTTATGTCATATACAGACAGCATAATGAGGCACACGTATCATATGTTATGTCATTGTTTTCATAACTTAAACACTGCAGATGACTACTTAGCTCATCTACCATTGTGTTAAAGCAGCTGCAATTAATATCTCATCACAGCATACACTTCAACAGAGGGGGTGGGGTTCAGCACACACACTAATTACAGCCTCATTTCACGGTCAACTTAGTTCACACCATTTGCACCTGTTTCAAGTCATTGAAAGGTGTGGCTGATTAGGCTTTTTGGGGAAGGGAATACCTTTCTTACAACCTGAATAGCACAACTGAAGTTAATCACACTCATTTGAAAGCTTAACTCTAGCTACTAAATGCCCCAACAACTCATTACTTATCAAAGCGTACGTCACACATTAGTTCACTCATATCTATAGTTGAACTACTATGAAAGACACATTATCACACACTGCATGTGTTGTCTTGTTGAGTCACAGCCACATTCAGGTGTGCCACATCTTCGATTAATGTACCACACATATCCTCTACCAAAAACAACACTTTTTGCAATATGACCACCTTCATGATAACCATTGTGAATGGTCATCTCATGATAGTTATGTACATTATGATACTGATATCACTACACAACATATGATTTTTATGTACTCATTTAATCTATTTATCCTCACGCATTACTGCAGAAACATAGTATGTTGTATGTTAGGGAACTCAAAAATTCTAAGTACACAGGCATGTACAGTGTTATTACAACTATTTATGTTCACTTTCACACACATTTTCGGTTAAGGAACTGATGTTGTTAGTTAATCATAAATACAGAACATACAATAAGTGTTTGTTCAATATTTACACATGTAAATGTAAAACTTATGTTATTGTTATATATAGTTGCCCCTGGAGGACATGTGTCACCTGAGATGGAACAAGTGTCTTCACCTGGGTCAGCCAGCTCAACACTACTAGAAGGTGAGTGTATCATTTGCTGGCCATATAATATGTGCTCTTCTATATGTTATGTTGTCATGTGCATTATTTGTTTTGCACATCTTCTTTAAATAGGATTACTTAGTGTCAGTGAAAATTAAGTGTAAGGCAACATGTATTGTGTTAGTGATGTTAATTATCATGTAGGACTTCTGAGTTTAGAGCAACTTTTCATTCATTCATATTTCATACTGAGTCCAAACATTATTCGTAAGTCAAGGTAGTTTTTAATGAGGTTATAAAACGTATGCTAACATGTTAGGTGTTACTTAGGACACAGTACAATTACATAGTAACACAGCATACATTAACATGCCATTTAATAATGTGTACATTTCTTTTTAGAACATCATGGTGATGAGGATGATGAGTATGATGAGGATGACGCCACAGAAGAGACTGAAATACAATCATGTGACCATGAAGAGGTGCCAATAGAAACTGTTGTACCGCCAAATCGTCCATCAACTTCCACATACGATGCAATTGTAGCTTCAGAGGGAAAAATAGTGGACGCAGAAAATCGTCGCCATTCAGACATGATGACAGTGCTGGAAAGGATGATTGGACTGCAGGAAGAAACAGTATCACAATTGGCACATCTCCACAGAGTCTTCATTGAAGTGCCTAAACAGTTGCAAAAAATCAACACCTCATTCGAAGCATTAGTTGTTCAGCAAACACAAGCTAATTACTGGAGAATGACTAATGTACCACAATTCAACACCTCCCAGCCAGGATCTGTTCATGCAGGTCAGTTTTCACCACATTCATCTGATATTCATTCACCAGGCCCAAATGTTACCGGTCAAGTAGCAGACATTGCTGTGCAGGTTCCTGATGACATCCTACCGCTGCCATCTGTACAAATTCAGCAGCAGACACCTACAAAGGAGGCGACAAAAACAAAACAAGACACACATGAAACAGACCAACCATCACTTGTGCAGTGTCTACCAACTTGCTCACATGTGTCACTGGGCACAAGCCCTGTCCGTGAACAGTCACTACCCAAAAGCCCTGTAGGTGAGTCGCTGCCCAAAAGCCCTGTAGGTGAATCGCTGCCCAAAAGCCCTGTAGGTGAGTCGCTGCCCAAAAGCCCTGTAGGTGAATCGCTGCCCAAAAGCCCTGTAGGTGAATCGCTGCCCAAAAGCCCTGTAGGTGAATCACTGCCCACAAGCCCTGTAGGTGAGTCACTGGCCACAAGCCCTGTAGGTGAGTCACTGGCCACAAGCCCCGTAGGTGAACAGTCACTGGCCACAAGCCCTGCCCGTGAAGTGCCAGAGGCCACTCAAAGTGGCTCTGTTGTGCCTAAAGTTGGTGGCAAAAGAAAAAGGAAAATTCAAGAGACAACAAGCAGGCCTGTTACTCGCTCGCAAAAGGAACAAAAAAAATAAATGTTATAATTCAGAAAATATGTCTTTGGCCTTGTTTTGTTGACTTCAGATTATCTAATTACTATTGTATGTATGCTGAAGACTGTGTTGTTTCCAAACTTTCAACTATGTTCTTGTACACGTGAAGTTTTGGAAATGTTAACACTCATAATTAATTGTGTTATAAATATTTATGTTGTAATCGTCTGTTCAGTAATGGTCCACCAGGAGCCAGTTGCTAAGTTTAGAGAAGCTGCCATTGACTTTGCAGCAAAACATTGCATTTGGGTGTGTTAATTGATGTAAGAATTGCATATGCATATTAGTCACATGCAATTATTAAAACACCTAAGTAACTGCAAACATCTTTCTTGTACGTGTACAGCAGGATTATGTGTAAATTATTACTTACCTTTGCCTTGCTTGGCCATTGTAATTTTGTCCTTTAATCAGTTGTGTGTTCGTTTCTATAACATCTCAGAATGTATAATAATATATATATATACACACACACACACACTGAGTGAGTGTGAGTGTGAGTGTGTGAGTGTGTATATATATATGTATATGTGTGTGTATATATATATATATATATATATATATATATATATATATATATATATATATATATATATATACACACACATATATATATATATAGTACTATATAAACTGGTATACACAAACTAATACACTTCATGCTTCCTTGTGAAAACACTATTTTAATAATACAGGCCTAATGTTTGAGAAATATCCTAAGTATGAGACTCTAACAGTATTGTGCTTAAACAAATGTTTATTACTTAATTCAATCATGTTTCTCACCATTTAAATAGGTTTCATACAAGGTATACTTATACTATATATATATATATATACACACGTATTTAAACTCATGCAGACAGGGAGTTAACCAGACTTTCACATACACACAGAAATGTAAGCGGGGAAAAAACATTTCTTTTTGCAGGTGTGTTTTTACTGATATGCCTGGCTAAGAAATATTTTCACACACTGGTCTTTGTTAGTTTTCAAAAAAACACTATGTGAACGCATTCACAGTCTAGGGATGTTTTTCACAAACGAGATAAAAGAAGGAGAAATGTTTCTCCCACAGTCCCATATCACGAACCACAACTGTTAACCCAATTAGACAAACAAATCCAATTGGCGTTTGAAATAAGGAGTCAAAGTAGTTACTTTTGTTGACCTTGACAAGGAAAAACAGGAGTTTGTTAGCCATTCAGCACATTCATTTTGATGAGCAAATAACACAGACCTGCACACAGCTTTTGTGCTACTCAGACATGGCTGATGAATTCGTTAACAATATTAATCCCCTTTTAGGGTATAAGTACATGATCTGTGAAGCCATCTTGAACAGTCGCGGACAGAAAGCAAGCACACGCCAAATCGATGATTTCATTCGAGCAAAATATCCTTATTACCAAGACCGTAAGCATGCACGGAATTTTAATTCCTCAATAAGATTCACTTTATCAAGTAATGACTTTTTTGAACGTGACCAGGATAAGCTACAACACACCTATGGTTTCTGGAAGATTGCCCCGGAAAAACAATTTATCCTGAAAGACGGCACTTATATTGTCGTGAAAGGCATATTTATTCCTAATGGCAATAGCAATGTATCCGCTACTACTGATCCGTTTGAATCGATACGTGCTGCAATATCTGCAGCCTCCATTCCTGAAACCCACATTGTACAAGAACAAAAGTACTATGATTATGTACCAAGCCTTTCAGCTGAAAATGCATTGGAATGGGAACCGGAAGAAATGAACCTACCTCCCGACCAATTATTTGAAGAAAGCAGTGGCGATTCCTATGAGCGCATCCTGGAGGAGATATGTGCCATACTGGATTCAGCGGTTGGGTTAAGCGTGGATGAAAATGCCTTGCATTTCTGGAGCGACCAGTTGCAGCCAGGCGAAGAGTTAATTCTAGAAGAATGGTAAATATAACAATCGTTATGCGTTGACTCTGCGTTTAAATTTTTTTTTTTTTTGTAACCACCATTTTCACTTTCAATGCGTGGATACAGCGTAACATTGCAGACTGCATAACATGTAGCGATCACAAACAAATTGTTTCCTAATACAATATAGTAGGACCTGAAAGAGTAGTACACATTGCTGACGGAATAAATATACGTACTTTCCTATCCCTTTAAACATATTAGCAACATTTTACCATTACTCTAACACATACCTGTTTTGTTATCATGCAACATCTACAACATTGAAAACCGGGTCCACCACGTATGACGTGGGACCCTTGTCATGGGCCAAGGCGTCCTTAAAAAGGATTAGTGATGTAAGTCCCGCCCCCAAGCGACGTGCGCGCCTCAAAGCCTATTGGCTGTCATGTTTTGTTATAGTAACGGTAACTGCAGTGTGTGATGCGTGCGGCTCAGTGTTTGTAGGCGTACCCTGGGCGTTAGCCGAATGTTAATTGAGTGGGAGGAGTGTTAGCGTGCGTTTCACGCTGGCTTAACATGACGTCACACGTATTGCATTTGCGCATTGTGTTATCGGCCGTGCTTTCTGTTCAAACACGTCTGTTTAAAAAGAATACAGATGTACTCGTTTAGAACGAATGTAGTTTCGTCTTCATTGTATTTGAAATAAAGATGTTATGTTTACTGGTATTTTCAACATGTATTGAACGCACAACGTACGCTTTGTTTTGCGCATGCGCTAACAGTTAGTGGAGCCAAGCGTGAAGTGCGTGCGCACACAAAGATGTGCGCGCACATCTTTCAGTATACAGGCAACGTTCACTTCTTATACATAGTTATGCCTGCTACAAATTTAAAGAAACATTACATACTGATGAACAGTTTTACTTCTAACATATAAGTGAGTGACGTGTGTATCTACACAATCATATAGAGCTGCGTAACGCGTTGTCACGGATGCATATCTAGTAAGGTGCCATCTTTGACCATCATGTGTTTGCTGTATTTCAGAGATGTCGGGGAAGATACAATCGGATCAATGTATGATTTCAGAAGAGTCTACCTTTATATGAGATGATTGTGAGGAGGAGCCACCGACTACTATACTACATATGGAACTAATTTTATATTGCTTGCAGCGCTTATTAACAAACAATTAAAAATGTGATACCCTTATGCCTATATTGCATAAGCACTTAATTAACATAATGATGTTGCAAAAGAGTGCCTCATGAATTTTTATTGAGTGTTCTTTAATGACTACTAACATTTTATGACATGGTGTGTTTTATATATAACAACCATTCCCACTCTGCTAACACATTTGTGTATTCTAATATGTAATGGAACGTATGACTGTCGAAACTATGTAACAATAATAATAATAATATGAGCATGTTCATGTATAGGGCTGCTAGTTGTACGCAGCGATTTACAGACACATGTTTCAGCCTGAGGTCCCTGGCCCGTGGAACGTACAAATGTTTTTTTGCCGCATGAGGCACAGGGAGATAAAGTGACTTGGCCAAGGTCACAAGGAGCCCACACCGGGAATTGAACCAGACTCCCCTGCTTCAAACTATCAGTGCCAGTGTGTGTCTTTACTCAGTGAGCCACTCCTTCTCCCAATGTAAAGGACACTTACAACCAAGTAGCCATTTATTTTTAAAATCTCTTGTTACATGGGTATGTAGATAAAATGGTTTGGGACTGTAGCAAATAATGTTACTGGCCAGATGTTATGGTCCCCTCCAATGCATGATGTTCTGAATATGACATCACCATCATGTTATGAAGTACGTTTCTGTGTATATTTCATTAACCTAACTAACTATAGTTTACTGTGTTTATTAATCGTTTAGAAATACATAGTATAGTCAATATGATGATATAAGCTACCATAATAAAGCTGGTGTTATCATTTGTCGGTGTTATACATGGATCCTACACCAATTGATAGAGACACAAACAGTTGTCTTAAAAAGTGTGTCTATGCTAGTGATGAATGTGCTCCCGTAAGTAAACAAATAAGTACAGTTATCCCCTTTTCTCCAACCACCTCTATATTACATTAATGGAAATTATAAGGAAACATACATAAAATGTGATGAAATGGGAGTAATCATTTTGTAATACAATGCACATGAAAGCTCAAGAGTAGCTAAATGCATATACATGATACAGAAAGTACATATATGTAACATTTGTGTTTAAACCAATATGTTGGGTTTTTAGTTCCAATAATTATAGGAAGATTGAGGTAGCCACATCTTATGAGAGATGTCAGCAAATATACATACCATGATCAGTCATACTGGAGATATACCTATAATGCAAAGGAACAATATATAAATTGCAAACATTGACATGCCATCTTCAGTACCGTAAACAACACAGCAAAGTGTGTATTTGGTGTTAAATGTACAACACCATGTATATTTCATGACATTCAAAATGTAAATCAGCCTGGTGTACACATCATATGGATGTACATGTTACACTGCACCAATAACATTGTATGTAAGCATACTAGAAGCATGAATGATTATGGGCATAATATGTGTTTTGTCTTAGCATAAGGAATAACACAATGCTAAAATATTATTGCTTTGTTACCCAAGTTGTATTCACATACACACAACTAAAGTACAATTGAAGAGGGATTATATAACCTGTGCAACAATAACATACCGGTGCCACATCCCTTTGTGCACACAGCAGAGAAAAGAAAGGTGTGCAACCCATATTCATCTGTGTCCTAACAGAAGGTTATATAAAGAAACATTATTGTTAATATAACATAATTAAACTATAAAAGTAGTACTAGGAACATATGAGTTTGTACTTACAAGAAAAAAATGAATTGATGAGATTCTGTCGTGTCTGGCCACCACTGGCTGTTTGTTCATTTTCAGCAGCTACATGGGTGGGATGCTCGTCTACCAAAGCCTCAGCTAGGTCTGACTGTACATTGTGCCTGAGTGCAACATTGTGCAAAATGCAACAGGCAAGGATAATATCAGACACTTTTTGAGGCTTGTATAGAAGAGCCCCACCAGTTCTGTCCAGACACCTAAACCTGGTCTTGAGTAGGCCAAATGTCCTCTCTATAACAGATCTTGTAGATATATGGGCTGCATTGTACCTGTCCTCTGCTTCAGTTTGAGGGTTTAGCACCGGAGTCAAGAGCCACGGCCTAATTCCGTATCCTGAGTCACCTATAATGAATGGAGCACACATAAGCTGACATTAGTGATCAAATTGTACAATGCCAACATTCCTAAATCAACATGTGTTTTGTGTTAGAACATGTAAATATGTACTCACCCAGCAGCCAACCAGGTTCAAAATGTCCCTCTTCGAACGCATGGAAGACTGAAGAGTTCCTCAGGATAGAGGAATCGTGACTGGAACCAGGGAACTTGGGTACCACATGCATTATCCTCATCGTGGCATCACATACCACCTGTACATTGAGTGAATGGTAGTGCTTCCGATTGCGGTACACATGCTCACTCTGACTAGGTGCAATCAAAGCAACATGTGTGCAATCGATTGCACCCAGCACAGATGGTATCCCTGCTATATTATAAAAGCCAGTCCTGACTTCCAGCCACTCTGTTGCCTCTGTAGGAAAATGAATATAATTCCTAGCGCGTCTATTGAGTGCATAGAGAAACTGGGTCAAGGCCCGCGAGAATGTAGATTGCGAGACCCCGCCCACTATGCCCACAGTTGTCTGGTATGACGCGGAAGCAAGATAATGTAATGAGCACAGCATTTTAACAAGCCCAGGGACTGCACGACCTCTGGCTGTGAAAAAATCTAAATCCCCCCTTATCTCCTCATAAAGAGCTAAGATTGCTGCTGAACTCAAACGATAGCGACTTACAATCTCCTCCTCACTCATCCCATCTAACAGGGTTCTCTCCCTGTACAGACGCGGACGAGGCACAAGTTGTCTCCTCTGTCTTCTCCTCTGATCTCCTGTCCCTCTACCTGTCCCTCGGCCTGTCCCTCTCCCTGTCCCTGTCGTATCCGCGTCACTGTCACTGTCCCTCGGTGTGTCCCTACCTTGCCCTATATCATTCTCTTGATCAGCAAGCATGTCATAGAAAAGAATGTTCCTGCGTCTCCTAAACATTCGCAACATTTTGAAATGAGTAGCTGTGAATGAGCAGGTAATGTGCGTCCTTTAAATAGGTATGTGATGATGTCAGGTGACATAGTAAAATGCAAGGTGTTACATTAACATAATAAAGTACTTCTGTGGCAAGCTGTGTGCACTTGTTGTTCTAAGTATTTGTTGTGTGTATTCTGCAGGGAATGATGATATTTGGCAATGATGTGACGTGAAGCTTTGTACAAAGATTGCTTGCAAATAAATAGTTGCAAGTGTAATGCATGTAACACTTGTGAACGCAAGAGTCAGTCATGTAATGAGACAAAAAGGCTGAGATTGACGTGGGAAAAGTTTTGTGTAACATGTGTAATTATCCATGTTATTGTGACATGTTGGCAACAATGAATAGTCGTGTGCATATGCATGCATTTGTGTAAGGAGGATAGTTGGTATAGAATGAGTTTACAAGGTGTCCCAATGATGAATTACTGTACATGTGTGTATAAGTTAGGTTGAAGTGCTTGTAATGCAACGGTTACAATGTAAACATGCAATGTGATTGAGCGTCCAATAAGTGACGTCATGAAAATAGGGAGGACCCAAAAGTATATGTAAACATGAGAAGACAGATGTACATGAACGTTTAAAGATGCGTGTCACATTACAAGCATTGTGTAATGTAAAGGAAGATGAATATACTGTGTATGTGTGACATGTGTGAAATGTGTAACATCATGTAAATAATTGTCGCTGAGTTGAGTAAAATGTGTGATATGATGTGAGGTTCTCCTTTAAGAGTGTAGTATAGTATTTTCCCTTGCCACATCATCACATGATGAGTAATGTGACCCGCAAATGCTGAAAACATGTAAAAGTCGAATGTTATGCAAATAAGACACATCAGCTGTGACACAATGCAGGGAATGCCCCCACACTGTAATGCAAATCCCCCTTGTATTGTGAGCAATGAAACGTAAACAGTACTATACTGTTATACGTCCCCGCTCCATTGACTTCCATTGATGTACAGAAGATTTTTTTTTTCTAAGTGCCGTTCCGGCAGCCTTAGCGATCGTTCTCCCGTCCAAAATGCCAACTTTAGTTGGCGGGAGAAATCGGCCATAACATCTCAATTTCGTAGTGCCGATCAGCCCCGATAAGCTGTTTTTTTTTGTTGAATCCAGCCGATTTAAAAAAGTGGCGATCAGTGTCGAAAACAGGCTTATCGGCAGGCGACTGGCCATAACCAAATTATCGGCTCCGAAACCTGGCGATATGAAGCACTTATCGGCGCTTACTGAATCTCAAACCCAATTTTGGCTATAACATGGCCATATTTCCCTTATCAACGCTTACTGCATGAGGCCCTATGCCTGGTTTATTCAGTCCCAGGCACTGAGACTGCCACAGTGCATACAACAGAAAACAGATCAAAACAAAAGCTGCTCACCTGAGCGATAACTTAACTTAGATATCCCTGACTCAGGGTTGGAAGTGGCTTTTCCACTTCCAACATCAAAACATGGTACTTTTGCAGTCTTACACAAATGAACAGAAAGATTGAACCTGTTTGGGGAAGAGGCTTCTCCCCTCTGTAGTTCAGCAGCCTTCCAGCCTCCTGGCTCTTGTGGGGAGACCAGAGCAAACAGGAAATCAGTCTTTCATACCTGATTCCTAATTAGCATGACAGGAGACAGAAATCAGGCAGCAGACAAACTCTGGTCTGGATCTCTCATCCCTCAGTTCCAGCGCTTGCCAAACTGTGGGATGGAGTGTATGTATTATAAGGCTGCACTCCCAGGCCAAACAGGATAGAAACTGTCTAGTATCCTGGGAGCCCTATATACGGAATTTATTACCATCCCCTGGTTTCTGTCACATATCCTCCCCCCCAGCTCAGACCTTGAGGGATGAGCGACCATGGATATTAGGGAGTGCATCCTTGACAACCCGTCAGCATTGCCATGTTTGTGCCCTGACCTGTGTTCCACAGAAAATTTAAAGGGTTGTAGGCTTAGGAACCACCTGGTCACTCTAGCATTCTTTTCCCTGTTTTGACACATCCAGGTAAGGGGTGCATGATCTGTGACCAACCGGAATTTTCTCCCCAACAGGTAGTATTTGAGCGTCTCTACAGCCCACTTTATTGCGAGACACTCTTTCTCTACTATGGAGTAATTTTTCTCCTGGGGATTTAGTTTCCTACTTAAATAAAGGATGGGGTGCTCCTCACCTTGAGACTCCTGGGAGAGTACCGCCCCCAGCCCTACCTCAGATGCGTCGGTTTGGACTACGAACTCTTTGGAGAAGTCAGGTGTGACCAACACTGGTTGGGCACAGAGAGCTTCTTTCAGGCTTCTAAAGGCCTGTTCGGTTTCGGGGGACCACTTTACCATTAGCGGTCCTCTTGCTTTTGTGAGGTCAGTTAGTGGGGTTGCCTTAGTTGCAAAATTGGGAATAAACCTTCTATAGTACCCAATTAAGCCCAAAAAGGTCCTTACTTGTTTTTTTTGTAACTGGCCTTGGCCAATTTTGTATCGCCTCCACTTTGAGTGTTTGGGGTTTGAGTAAACCTCTGCCAATAGAATATCCCAGATACTTGGCCTCCTCCAGACCAATAGTGCATTTAGCGGGGTTAGCAGTTAGTCCAGCAGACCGGACTGCGTCAAGCACAGCTTGGACCTTTGGAAGGTGGGATTGCCAATCTTCACTATGGATTACCACATCATCCAGGTAGGCGGCAGCATACCGAGCATGTGGTTTTAAAATTTTATCCATCATTCTTTGGAATGTGGCGGGAGCTCCATGTAAGCCAAAAGGCAACACCTTATACTGAAAGAGGCCGTCTGGGGTTGAGAAGGCTGTCTTTTCTTTTGCCCTTTCTGTGAGGGGAACCTGCCAGTACCCTTTTGTTAGGTCTAGGTTTGTGAGATATCGGGCTTTGCCCAGTCTCTCTACAAGTTCATCTACCCTGGGCATAGGATAAGTATCAAATTTTGACACCGCGTTTAGTTTCCGGTAGTCATTACAAAACCTTGTTGTACCATCTGGCTTTGGGACTAAGACTATAGGGCTGTTCCACCCACTTTGGGATTCCTCAATTACACCTAGTTTTAGCATTTTTTTAACCTCTAAACTTATAGCCTTTCTTTTGGCCTCTGGGATTCGGTACGGTTTAAGGTTAACACGGACCCCCGGTTCAGAGACTAAGTCATGTTCAATTACGCTAGTTCTACCTGGCCTTATAGAGAAGATTTCTTTGTTTCTTTTCACTAAATTCTGAACCTCTCGTTTCTGATGAACAGACAGTGTTTCAGCTATGCTAACCTCTGGGTCAGTTTCTTGATTCTCTGACGGACCTGGGGGTACTAGGGTTAACAAGACTTCTCTATCTTTCCAGGGCTTGAGTAGGTTTATATGGTAAATTTGCTCAGGTTTCCTCCTACCTGGCTGTCTTACCTTATAATTTACTTCTCCCACTCTTTCCAAGACCTCATATGGCCCATGCCATTTAGCAAGGAATTTACTCTCCACGGTGGGAACCAGAACTAGTACCCTATCACCTGGAGAAAAAATTCTGACCCTAGCACCCTTATTATATGTATTCCTCTGTGCTTCTTGAGCTTTCTCCATGTGTTCCCTCACTATGGGTAGGACTGCAGCAATGCGGTCCTGCATCTGGGCAACATGCTCTATTACACTTCTGTAAGGGGTAACCTCGTGTTCCCAAGTCTCTTTGGCTATATCCAGTAAGCCCCTTGGGTGTCGGCCATACAATAGTTCAAACGGGGAGAAGCCTGTGGATGATTGGGGAACTTCCCTAATGGCAAATAACAGGTACGGTAACAAACAATCCCAGTTTTTCCCATCTTTATCAACCGCCCGCCGTAACATGCTCTTTAAGGTTTTATTGAACCTTTCCACTAAACCATCTGTTTGTGGATGATAGACTGAGGTTCTGAGATGCTTGATTTTTAGGAGTTTACATAGCTCTTTCGTTACTTGGGACATAAATGGTGTTCCCTGGTGAGATAGAATCTCTTTAGGAATCCCGACCCGGGAAAACAGAACTACTAACTCTTTTGCTATGTTTTTAGCTGAGGTGCTACGTAGGGGAACTGCCTCCGGATATCGGGTGGCATAATCTAATATTACCAATATATGCTGATGTCCCCTAGCAGACTTTATTAGGGGTCCTACTAGATCCATAGCAATCCGGTCAAATGGTACCTCTATTATGGGAAGGGGTACCAATGGGCTGCGGTACGCCTTGAACGGGGCGGTGATCTGACATTCTGGGCATGAGGAACAATAATTCGTAATTTCTGCCAGAACCCCAGGCCAATAGAAGCTTCGGAGAACCTTTTCTTTTGTCTTTTCCACCCCTAGGTGTCCCCCCAATGGATGACTATGTGCGAGGTGTAATACTACGTTACGGAATGTCCGTGGTACCAACAATTGTTTAGTTGTAACTGATTTCCTTTTATCAACCCGATATACTAGGTCGTTCTCTACCTCGAAGTAGGGGTAAGCAAGTGACCTATCTGGTTGGCCAGGAGTACTATTCTGGTCCCTTATATTTCCCCTTGCTACCGCTAATGTGGGGTCCTCCCACTGGGCCTTCTTAAAACTCCCAGGACTGACCTCTAGGTCAGCGAGGGTCTTATCCGGTTCTGGGGTGGTAAGTGTCTGCTCAACATCTTGATTTGGGGTATTCCCTACCAAAGTAGTGATGGGGAAGGGAATTTTACAGCACTCCTCCTTTTCCCCCTTCTTATTTGGGCCCTCGTCAACCTCCATTTCTGAAAAAGGGAAAGGATTTGTTTCTTCTAATACTTCGTTATGGTCCGCTATTGAACTCTGGGCGCTATTCTGAGCGGGGCACCACATTTTTAGAAAATGGGGAAAGTCGGTCCCTATTAACACATCATGTGCCAGTTTGGGTACAATACCCACCTTGAAATCTAAAGAACCAAACTCTGTTTAAAAAAAAACATCAACAGTGGAATATTCATGATTATCCCCATGTATACAACAAATTGCCACTCTTTGTGAACTGTTTCCCTGTTTCTTCTTAATGGGCAAGAGGTATTCGGACACTAGTGTGACCATGCTCCCAGAGTCAAGAAGTGCCCGAACCCTCTTACCATTAACCTTTACAAATGCCCACAGATGGTTATTCAAGGGGTCCTCTGGGCTAGGGCCCATACATTGGGACAACAGCGAATAAGGTTCCACGCTGTTGCATTGCATGGGCTCATAATTTAGTGGGCAGATTTTTGCTGTGTGGCCCCTCTCATGACAATTTACACATTTAGGTACATAGTCTGTGTCCCACTTAGAGCCTTTTCCCGGCTCCCCATGTTGGCTATTGCCCTTAGTGTGCGAACCACTGTTGCTGGTGCTGCGTGAAGGTGGTCGCCGCTCTTCAGCGCCCCTTAACCCCGGTACCCTTTTACCGTCTCTGGAAGAGTCCTGGAACCTCGGGTAGTGGGGTTGCTCCACGACTGTGGGTTGCGGGTGCTCTTCTGCTGCATTGTACCTTTCTACGAGGGCCACAAGCTCATCCGCATTGTGGGGGTCACTCCGACTGACCCAACGGCGTAAGGCAGAGGGAAGTTTCCTCAAGAACTGGTCCATGACCAACCGTTCCACGATGTGGCTGGCTGAGTTGATCTCGGGTTGTAGCCACTTCCGGGCGAGGTGGATGAGGTCATACATCTGGCTTCGGGTGGCTTTATCCATCGTGAAGGACCATGCGTGAAACCTTTGGGCGCGAACAGCCGTGGTTACGCCGAGGCGGGCGAGGATCTCGAACTTCAATTTTGCATAGACGTTAGCTTCGGCTGGCTCTAGATCAAAGTAAGCCTTCTGGGGTTCGCCGCTTAGGAAGGGTGCGATTAGACCAGCCCACTCAGCTTCTGGCCATCCCTCTCTCTGTGCCGTGCGTTCAAACGTGAGAAGATAGGCTTCCACATCATCCGAGGGTCCCATCTTCTGAAGGTAGTGGCTTGCCCTGGTCATTTTCGGAACTGGGGCTGCCGCTGCCAGTGGAAGGTTACTGATAGTCCCCCTCAGGATCTCGAGTTCCTGCTGTAAGCCCTGAGCGAACCGCTGTTGCTCCTCTCTCAGCAAGCGGTTTGTCTCTTGCTGGTTTGCATTCGCGTTTTGCAGGGCTTCATTCGTCTGTTGCTGGTTTGCATTCGCCTGTTGCTGGTTGGCATTCGCCTGTTGCTGGTTGGCATTAATCTCTTGCTGGGCTATTAGCAGCTGTTGATGGGCTGCATTCGTCTGCTGCTGGTTTGCATTAGTTTCTTGCTGGGCTATTAACAGCTGTTGCTGGGTTTCATTCGCGTCTTTCTGGGCAGCGACATTGCGTACCAGCGCACCCACCACGTCTTCCATCTTGTTTGCAGAGGATGAAAAAAACTTTTTTTTTTTTCAAAGTTCTTCAACCCGCAGACCCCCTAGTGCTCTGCCCGCATTCTCCACCATATGTGACAAACGGCTTACTCCGGGGCTCCGTCGTTTGTCCGGGACTGTTTAGAACACGGACTTTTAGGGTAGGTTAAATGATGAGGCGTCACGTACTGTTCCTTTAAACAGGCTATGCCTGGTTTATTCAGTCCCAGGCACTGAAACTGCCACAGTGCATACAACAGAAAACAGATCAAAACAAAAGCTGCTCACCTGAGCGATAACTTAACTTAGATATCCCTGACTCAGGGTTGGAAGTGGCTTTTCCACTTCCAACATCAAAACATGGTACTTTTGCAGTCTTACACAAATGAACAGAAAGATTGAACCTGTTTGGGGAAGAGGCTTCTCCCCTCTGTAGTTCAGCAGCCTTCCAGCCTCCTGGCTCTTGTGGGGAGACCAGAGCAAACAGGAAATCAGTCTTTCATACCTGATTCCTAATTAGCATGACAGGAGACAGAAATCAGGCAGCAGACAAACTCTGGTCTGGATCTCTCATCCCTCAGTTCCAGCGCTTGCCAAACTGTGGGATGGAGTGTATGTATTATAAGGCTGCACTCCCAGGCCAAACAGGATAGAAACTGTCTAGTATCCTGGGAGCCCTATATACGGAATTTATTACCATCCCCTGGTTTCTGTCACAATCACCTAGACCTGAAACCAATGCGTTTCAGCTCCGGACATCCCCTGCTCATGTACACTATTATTTAAATATTTTTATTTAGTGTACGATCGCCTGTAACAGCCTTGCATGGAGATACAGAATCTCCATACAAAGGTTACATGCGGATTTTTTTCTATCAGCTAGCGTACGGAAAGGTTAAGAACGCTAGCAGGGAGAAAAAAAGCAACACGTACGCAGTGGCTGTTTTGAGCTATTTTGAGCAGGTACGTTAAAAAATGGCCTCAAGGCCTTAGTGCATTGCGTCCCCGGCTTCACTTTTTAACGAACCTGTTTTTTGGCCAAATCAGATAGCAAAGCCATTGAGCTTAGTGCATAGCCCCCTATGTCTCTAGCGGGCAGGCTTTTTGGGCTTGAAATCGAAGTCCAGAAGAAAAAAAATAACAGAAGAACAGCTGCTCCTTGCAAAAATTGAACTCACCAGCCAAATATAAAATTAAAAAAACTTTTATTTAACTACTGTACATAAAAAAGATACAACGTCCATGGACAAACAGAATCCTCCCATGCGTTTCACGCAACTCAGGCGCTTTCTCAAGGAATCCTTTCTCATACTCCTTGAGAAAATGCCTGAGTGGGCGTGAAACTTGTGGGAGGAGGATTCTGTTGGTCCGTAGCTGTTGTATCTTTTTTATGTAGTTAAATAAAAGTGGGGATTTTTTTTTTTTTTTTTTTTTGACTGGTGAGTTCAATTTTTGCAACGATCTTTTGATCTTTTCTTTCTTCTGGAGTTCGCGTGGATCAGAGAGACACCGCAGAGGGATTCTGAACACTTTTTCTAAGTGCACTGCATGGCCATGAGGAGAGGGAAACAGTGAATACTTGTGAGTAGATGAGATTTACTCTATATCGGACTAATCAATAGGATTCAGGTTGTGAGTGACGGCTGCAGCTGACATGCCGCGGAGAAGATTACCTGAAACGTCGGCTTCAAGTCAGGTATTTGCGGGTCTACACCTGATCCTTTACACACATTTTACCTCGGATATAGTGCCTTTAACTCTATTCATGCTCCATCTGACTGTACATATCTGATTACAGATATATGAGGATCGGCGTTAAGCCCCGCCCCTGTGAGAGGTCCCATGACGACACGGGTGACACCCCTTAGACCAGGGAAGCTACGGGCAGGCGCCGCTCTTTAAGGCAGGGGGATACCTCTGGGTTCGGGCTCAGGCTCCGCCCCCGCCTCACATCCCATGACGAAATGGGTGATGCGCCAAGAGGAAACCATGCGTAGGCGTCGCGCTACGAAGATCACGTGAGGCGTTAATCCCAAAACTCAACACTTACCCAGGATCCTCTGCACCTGCGGCACACTCCACCTCATGACTACTGATTGGTTGCTTGTATACCGAGGGGGCAGTTAATGCTAATATGTGGCAGCTGCTTGCTGGCTCCTCATTGGCTACCTGCCCATTACTGTATATACTCAGCCAGCCCTCTGGCAAATTGGCTGAGCATAATTCTTCGTTGCTGAACATAGTGCTTACCTCAAGCATCCTGCTACCTCGTCCTGTTCCCTTGTGCATTTTGCTCTTGTCTTGTTCTCTCAGTGCTTTGACCTCGGCTTGTACTTGGACCTCTCGACTTCTCCAACCCTCGACCTTGGCTTGCATCTGGACCTCTACCTTCTCTACACCTGGACCCCGGCTACCCTCTACCATCCAACTTCTCCAACCCTAGACCACGGCGAGTATCACGACTATCCTTACTTCTCAAACCCTGACCCGGCTATACGACTATCACTCTGCACTCCGGACGCAGTCTCGCACCATGTGGTCAGTGTACCCTAACATCCCCACCTCGGCTTCGCGGTCCAATCTTGTTTGTGGTTACAAGATCCTTCTGTGCACTCCTAGAGTTAAATAGTCAGTTTTTCCATTTTTTAAATTGAAACTGGTTGCTTTGCTATTTCGCACAAAGCAACTTTGAAAAGCCCGCCCACGCTCTTTTGACTCTGACTCAAGGGGAACACACAATCTGTTTGGCTCATAGCTTCTTATAGCTTTCCCTGCTCTAGCTGAAACATAGAGGCAGAACTCAACAACCAATCAGTGCGTGGGAACCTTCTCAAGCAGCCAATCAGAGCCAAGCCGGTTAGAAAATCCAGGTCAGTAGGAAATTTGAAATAGACAAGGGACATGCACAAGCCTGCCACATCTCCCCCTGGCTATCCCAATGCCACCCGCTTGGCAGGCGTCCTTAAGTCTGGCAGAACAAGTGGCATCCTGGAGGACTGCCATTGATCACCGGACCTACTACTCCACCTTTTCCCGCTGACCAAATGCTGTTCACACCTATGAGCATCCTCTGGCTGCTTTGAACTCTGATGTCCAGCAGACATACTGGCGCCTATGGGTTTGCATGGGCTGCTTGTTTTGACATGGGTTCCAAATGTTAAAACGTATTAAACATACATTTTAATACACTCTGAGTCTCGGAGAACCCCTCCAGCTACAGTATGTGGGACTATAGGTTAGGATCTTGGTGTTGAAAACTAGGAGTCTGGGAGACACTGTATGGCCCCAGTGCAACTCACCACGGGTACCTGGAAATAGTGCGAGTAAGCCGGGGACAATTATAGGGCCACCGGTAACTTTGTCCCCAGACCTCCTACAAACAAAATGATTTGCTTTTTACCCCAAAATCCCACCTAAGACTTAGACTCCCAAAGTTTGGAGTCTCTAGGGTAAAGGGAACAGAAAATGGATAAATGTTGTCTCTTTATTTCTGTCTGCCTTATTTCCCCACACACTTTCCCTTTGACTAAGAGTTATGCTGAAGCAGGGCAGCCTAGTAGTGAGTCGCGCTTATGTTTTCAAAGGAAAGTATTGCCGGAACAATGTGGCTACATGTATCCGAGAATCAGGCATGATTCCCGGGTACATTTGTCAGGGAACCGGTAACTTTGGATCCCGACCCGCTAGGCACATTCTGACAACGGTTCCTCCGCACTCCCCCCCCTCTTCCCTTGAAACTCACACACTAGCAATCTCTGCTTGATTGCATACCTGGAAAGGGAAATACACGAAAAAATGGTTTTATTCAATTTTGCAAGTACATACATTACATAGTTATATAGTTACATAGTAGATGAAGTTGAAAAAAGACATAGGTCCATCAAGTTCAACCTACACTGGCGACATACTTTATTCGAGCTCGGCTAGTCCCACGAATTCGGGTATACTCGGGTGTATTGAGGTTTGTGACTGTTTTCTGCCCGAGTGCATTGCGTTATTTTCCAGGCAGGGATTGAAGCATTTTATTCCCGCTGGCTGCAATACTGCACAGTATATATATATACTGCATTACAATTCATGAATTTATGCCATCTGGTAGACACGCGAAGCATTGCAGCCTATTAAATCCTAATCATTATCATTTAACAGATCAGCCGCCCGTCAGCCAGGCATGAACCATGGCTGGGAAGGCAAACGCAACGGGGCTTGTCTGAGGTGAGGAGCAGCGCATTCCAGGTATCTGCCAGGTACATACTGGGTATTTGCTCGAATAAAGTGTGTCGCAGCAGTATGCTAAATTTAGACAACAGATACTTTATCCTATATCTATACTTACTTATTAATCCAGAGGAAGGCAAACAAAAAAAAACCATTAAGGGGAAAAATTAATTCCTTCCTGAATCCAAGAATTGGCAATAGGATTAATCCCTGGATCAACATCCTTCCCATGTATAATTATTTTGTATATCCCTGTATACCTTTCCCATCTAAAAAGATGTCCAACCTTTTTTTAAACAAATCTATTGTATCTGCCATCACAGTCTCCATGGGTAATGAATTCCACATTTTAACTGCCCTTACTGTTACGAACCCTTTCCTTTGTTGCTGGTGAAATTTCCTTTCCTCCAACTGTAAGGGATGGCCCCGAGTCCTTACTAGATTAGACCTCAGTTTATTAAAATCTGCCTTTCTAAAGTTTAAGGTCTTTGTTGAACCCAAGAAATCTATTTTTTGATAATTTATTTCAAATGAGACCATGCTATGATCATTGTTACCCAAATGTTCCAGGACTTGAATATTTGTTATTACTTCTACATTGTTTGATATGACCAAATCCAGTATTGCCCCTCTCCTGGTTGGTTCCTCAAAAGTTTGGGTCATATAACTGTCTTTAAGCACCCCCAAAAACCTGTTTCCTTTTGTTGTAACGCTAATCTCATTGCCCCAGTCTATGTCTGGATCATTAAAATCCCCCATTATGCAAACATGACCCAGTTTTGATGCCTTTTCCATTTGCAAAATATTTTAGCTTCCTCAATCGCACAGATATTTGGTGGTTTACATCATATTCCCACAAACATTTTCTTAATACTTTTACCTCCACTGCTAATTTCTATCCACAAAGTCTCTACATTTTCATCATTCCCTTCATAAACATCATCCCTTATAATAGGTTTTAGATCCGGTTTAACATATAAACATACTCCACCTCCCCTTCTATTTGTTCGATCCTTCCGAAAAAGGGAATAACCCTCTAAATTAACTGTCCAGTCATGAGTTTCATCCCACCATGTTTCAGTAATGCCTATGATATCATACTGCTCCCTTGCAGCTATTAATTCAAGCTCCCCCATTTTATCTGTCAGGCTTCCTGCATTAGCAAGCATGCATTTAAGTTTTTTTTCAGCCTGTACTATTATCTTACCTGCTCCTTCCAATGCAATAACATACGGTTTACTGGGTCCAAGAGCTAACTCTCTTGGACCCTTATACGGACCCTTACACGGGCCAGGAGTAACCAGGTGGGCTTAACCATTATTGTGCAGCCTGGTCACCCACTCCCATCACATGTGCTATTCAGAATTAATTCACATTTGTTTAACTGCATGGCACATTTTTTTAGATTTACCCTTCACTGTGTATTTGACCGTCCGGTAATGGTGAGATGTGACAATTTGTGATAAGGTTTCTCTATCAGAGATAAAGGATATCACAATGATTAGGCTGTTTCTGCATTCTTAGCATGGGATCATGCTAAATGAGGAGTATTACATGAGATGTTAATGTTTTTAAGCTGTCTTTATTTATTTTTTGTATTTAACAAATTTAATATTTTTTCTTATTTGATTGATATTCCGCAGTACTTGATTTTGGAGTTGATTTAACAATTACTCACATGTGCCCTCTTTATAGTCTCTATAACGTTATAGAATAGAATGAACATGATGTGCCAATTAGCTTATCAGGAATATTTTACTCACTGAACTATTGTGCTCCGTGATTCCCCCCTAGTCTTCATGCAAAACAGTTACATTCTCTATTTAAGTAAAACAAAAAACAAACCATAAAAAACGAAACATATACTGATGCAGCGGCTGTTATTCGAACACTTCACGCGTCATGTACATTGGAATCCCGATTTGAAACCGCGGGATGAATTCCAGCCTTCCCGCTCTAAGACGCGAGCGCGGCGAGTGCAGAAAAATTAATTTTAGATTTCTGGCTTTTAAAAACATGAAATTGACACAGTAGCACAGTACTGTACACATTACAATTCATCCATTTTATTGCAAACGAAGAAACAAAATCCATGAAATTCAACCAAAACATCCACGATAAGCGCGGGTGCCTGGGGCGATTGGCCGCATTCATGCTGCGTGGGGAACAGATGAGAACTCAAAATCGGCGCCGTGATGTGTCTGAAAAACGGCCGCTGCATCAGTATATATATATATATATATATATATATATATATATAATATATATATATATATATATATACATATACATATGTATATACATATACATATGTATATGTATGTATTTATATGTATTAAAGTTTGGCAGACTCTGGGGTTCTAAATCCAAATTTTACAAATTTCAACAGTTGAAAATTCGAGTCGATATTCGTAATGAACTTTAGAATCCCAGCTAAATTCAAGTAAAAATCTGAGAGACTTATACATTTAATAAACAAAGCAAACAGAGCTGTAAAACGTGCACAATTTTGGGAAAAGTTCAAAACAGTTTGCACACATTTTGAAATTATTGTTTATGTTAAGTTTTAATCCGTACTTATTTGACAAATCGAAAAACTAATCGAGTTCTGTCAAAAACAAAACACACATTTTTTACTAGTGAAAGTGCCCACGCTAAATATATTTTTTTATTTTTTTTGTGACAGAATGACTGGCATCTACACCAAAATTATTTCAAAATGTTTTGTTCCTTCTATACAGAATAAACAATAATCGGTATGGTATACCATTTTGTTTAGAGTACACAAACAGAAATAAACAAAATTAAAACCTACTGTACCTTAAAGAATTCACTAGATAACAAAATGTTCCTGTTTGGCTTGCCAGTTACAGTACATCAAGTTGGTTCCAAGTATAAAACAACAACATTAAAAATTATTTTTATTACAATCAAATATTAATAGGCTTTAATACGGTGCTTTTTATGCTGTCTTCCTAGTCACTATTAGGGAAAAGAGAAGTGCAGGGACACACTGTATTTTAACATTTACTAGTAAGACATATAAAGCAATAAAATAGTAATGCCCTTAGAGGAAAAAAATAATTTTAAGCAAGATCACCTAAATCTCAGGGCTCCGTCAATGATCAAGACCTCTGCCTGATATCTATCAGGCATGTCTGTCCGCAGTCGTCAGTGCAGCCGGGGAGGATGTTCAAGTTCTCCACTTGGAAAAAGATAGTTGCCGACCTAGTGTCCATGCTCCATGTCTTGTTGTTGTGGAGGGACTGCCCGCGATCACAACTCGTGGACGGCTATCAATCCTTAATCGCGGGGAGGGTTATCAGTCTAAAGGGGTCACACAGCCAGTCCAAAACCAAGCTGCGCAGGTCTGCAGCTACTTTGAACTTCACCCCTGATGAAGTTGACAGGTTCCACGAAATGCGTAAGGCATTATGGGACCACTGATTCTAGATCTTAGATCCATACAAGAGAGATTCTTCAGGACTCAGTTTTAGCTACGGAGCAGCTACAGGCCATAGTTTGCTTCTTCTTGCTAGGAGCACAGATATTACACTGTGATATTTCTTATCTTTATAACCTTATTGTGTAACAATACATTCACTTAGCGCACCAAGATTTCCCTTACAGCTATTCTGTGAAAACCTGAAACCAGTTAGGGAGAATGTCATAACCATCATGATTGTGTACAATAATGTATTACCTTTATTATCTGTAATACCTTTTTTTCCGAACAATGAGGTTTTAACCCATTTATGTTACGAACATTCCGTAGTGATGTGTCAAATCTGTGTAATGCAACATTGGGATCCACCACCATTTTATCTTGTAAAAATAATAACTAAACAAAAGGGAAATATATTGACTATTATACATGGAATTTCTAATTAAGACAAATGACAGTTATGCCGTGTATTTGGCATGTAATGTGGCTCATTCAGACAAAATTTGGATGACCATATTAAATACAGTATTGTAAGTTGACAAATATTCCTTACTTTCTGCATGCTAATTATATCAGTGAGGTCACATGACCAAATATGCACATTAGACCAACATCAATTTAAAACATCAAATTTGTTTTCATTAAAAATAGATATATGGTTTCTTAGGAAACTGTGTATTATTGCAAAATGTGACATTTGTTATGGCCAGGTGGCAATAAGGCAATAAAGGGTTAATGTACTGCTTACTAATTCATTGCATGCCTTTCTACTCTGTGTTCTCCTTTAAACAGTGTGTATATCGGAAAGTAAACATAATATCTTGTCATTGAGCCTTTTTTTAGTCTTCAAGAGGAATATGGACATTTCTTGTTCATTTAAATGTGTAAATGTTATACACCTGGAGACTGCTGCAGAATTATTACAATAGTTAAACCAAGGAAAAGTAGTTGTAGAGCTTGAATGAAACAAATAATTATTTTTTAAAACTTTCTTTATCTGCTGTATACAGATTATTTTTTATATATATATAAATGTAGGAATACAGGTGCATTGATTAAAAGAAATTGGCTCTATTGCTCATAATAGAATCTCATTGATTGAAAAGCATTGCCTGTAATGGTTTCCTTCAAGGCAGCATCTGTTACGTATTAACCTTTCAGCCTTCAAAATCATTGGGATATGAATTTTTTGCTCAAACTACTGGTCAGATGACCCATCCATGACATTTAATAAATTGCACCTTCTGCTCATAGATTCAGAATTTCACATAAGCAGAGAAAAATGCATTATGAAAACTTCTCAATTTTACTGGATGTGACACTACTGTATTCTAAGGGCTAGATCCACAAAGCTCTGTTATATCAGGTCTCATAACGTTACCTAAAACAGGAATAGACGGTAAGTTCTCTGAGTTAACATGGTATCCTCAAAGATAATTAAATGCAAAAACAACATCCGAATGTCATCTAATTTGTATAGGGTTTAGATCACATTATTGTAGCATAACATTGACAATCTTGGTATTACTCCTATCCAGACCCGGAAACTGGGCCTTTGCTTAGATGAAGAGGAGAGGGAACTTATGTTACAATGACATATGGCTACGGTATATTATTTAAAGTATGCCTAACTGTGGCATTACAACCACCCAGATACTGCAAAAGCTGTATTGTACTTCAGTGTCTGGGTGGAAGTAACGGCACATTAGGGTATAATCTAAATAACGTAACATTAAGTACCCACATTAACCTTAATGAACTTTAGTGGATATGCAATGTTATAATAATTCCTCATTTGCATGTCATTATCATTAATGTCTGTTAAATATGTAGCCCTCTTTCCACCCCTCTCTGTGAAATATGCTGCTACCAGTGTGTTCTGTGGCTGCTGTTCATACTTGTGAGGTAAACAGGAGGCAGGAGATCTCCGCGATGTTGTGGGGAGAAGATCAGGACAGGCTCATTGAGATTCTTTAGTGATCAGCGCCTCCAGTCCAAGAGAATCCTGATAGTGCAGGATCCAACTCATGGACACTTCTTCTTTATTCACTAGTCATGCTTCAAGGACTACACCAGTTGTTGATATGATGAAGTTTATTCAGCAACGAAGTACATTCACTGGATTACTTATTACTGTACCCTATCCCATCAAGGACTAGGCCTCAGCAACCTCTCTATTAGAAGACTCTCTATTCAATTCTGCATACTCTGGCATGTCTTCCAGAAGCCATCTTCACTCCTTGGAGGTTATCACAAGAACTCTCTCCTCCTTCTCTTACTCTACACTATAGGGAAGAACACCGCCCTCCTTCCCTGGGGAGTGGCTTGTAAGCCATCCTATTCTTGTCATAGACCCCCTTTCTTCAGAGACAGGATGCTCACAACTTTATTGCTCATGTCTGCCGAACAATATAACATCACACACTGATTGTAGAGCTGACCCCATAGGAATCATGCACCCACTGCCCACACTTTATGGGGACTTACAGGGGAAATGTGCAGGGGAAAGGGGGAGGGAAATGAACAGGGCGCTTCTTAATGTGAATGTCAAAACAGTTGTAGCCGGGACCCTCTTTCCACCCTTGTTGTTGTTATGGGTGGGTATGCTGCAGTTAGGGAACACTCCGCTAACGGAGGTTCCGCATAAGGGAGACGCCATGTTGTGGTTGGCATCAGCACAGACGTAGCCTAGCAGAGGTTGCGCATGTGCAGAGCGAGGGTGAGGAAAAGCCCGCGAAGGAGGTAGAGCATGATGGGTCCCAGCAGCCCCCGCGGCTCCCCGTGATGACCCTGGACCAATGAGGTGTGAGGCCAGGAGGAAAAGGAAGTGGTTGCACGCACGTTAGGTCAGAGTTGTTTGGAGAGGAGAGGAGAAGGAGCTTCGGTGTGGTGAGTCAGACCGTCCCCTACCTAGGCCACATGCCCCAGGCCCAGTTAGGCCCTGAGTCCCCGTAGAGACAAGTGGAGCTAGGGACTAGCCATAGATAGGTTCCGGTTCCCTTATTTGCCACACTATCACCACTGGGAGAGTTCTAAGTGGCGGGAGGTCTGGGCGCAGACCCCACTATCAAGCCGCAGCGAGTCTGGGTGGGATCGCCCTAGACACCTACGGGTGATGTCATCTAAACCTTGCTGATCCTTTGTGAAGATTGTAGCCGCACCGGGTACTGGAGTGCCCAGCAGGTCATTCTAAAGTGCACCAACTGTACCATCATTCTTTCAGGACACAGTGGCTGCGCAGTCACACTTATACACATTCATTGACTCACTTGAGGGTGGGAGAACTATTCCCAAGGGGAACTGGACACTGGGTGGGATCACCCAGATGAGCATTCGGCGAGACACAGAGTATAGTGTCTCCTCTAGGGAGGGACACCTGTTGGTATAACATATATGGTTACTGCAAGTAAAGTTAATTGGTTAAGGGATATTGCTGTGTGTGTGTGTGTGTGTGTGTTATATACATAAGTCCTGCGAAGACCCACTTCCCCTCGGGCGGAAGCTGTCGCAGGGGGAGGCGCTGCACCAAGTTATAGGTATTGGGTGTACCCCAGGCTCTCTGTGGCAGAGGCTCAGACCCTGTGAGCCTACAGGTAATACAGCATATGGTAGTGGCCTGTGTTCGCTAGGAAGCAGGGCTACATTTGGAGGCGCTGCTGAGATCTTAGACCTGGGGTGCCCCGTGAGACAAAATTACCGCCACAATGGCCCTTCCTTCCCGTCAGGAGATACGCGACTGGGCGCGGCAAATGAACACGCCTGCCCGCCGCGCCGTAGCTGTGACACGAGTACCCATGGCCTTACCTTTAGAGACTTTGCAAATGGCCCTACGACAACTACTGGGTTTTGCCAAAGCCTGCCTGGTAGATGTGCTCATAGACCAGGATGCTAAATGGAACACCTTGCTAGTAGATTGCCGGCGAGACCTAGTAGTACCCGAACCTGCTGTCCCTCGATATCTGCCGCTGCCCGATGCTCCACCTGGCGGCAGCCATTTTGTCTATCCACTTCGGGACCCTCCTGTGGGGGAACTAGATGACGACGACCCCACCCTTCCTTTTGCTCACTATCCCACGTGCGAGGCGGCTAGCTGTCTGTCAGAATCTAGCTATCCCGGGTCTAGCGCATCTGCCGAAGTAGGGGTGCGTAGTGATATGCTGCAGAAACTCAATTTATTTATAAAATATTTTACCAGTAAGTAATACATTGAGAGTTACCTCTCGTTTTCAAGTATGTCCTGGGCACAGAGAAAAACAAATAATACATGGTTACAAGTACAGTTACATAAATGAACAGGGTATACATTATATACAAGACATTGCGTGCACAGTTAAAGGAAATATATATTATGAGCATATGAAACAGTTACAGACCAGGTTAAAATGTGAGACAGTGCAAACAAAGGGATGTGAGGCGCTACTATTAGAGGTGTAACAATTACAATTAGTGATAAATAATAATGGTGATAATAGAATTAATATAAAAACCGGTAGACTTTGCAGCTTAACCCTGAAGGGAAAGTCCAATTTCCCTTTTGTTGATTGTAGGTAAAAGACTTGTGGGAAGCGCAGGTGTCGCCGTGTGTGAAAATAGTGATGAATATATATATAGTGTGGTCTATTTAACAAGAAAAAATAGCAAATGGGGACTCACAACCTCACAAAAAAAGGAGTTCCAACAATATGAAGATGATGTGGAGGACTTGCCAGATGAGAGGTGCCAAACTTCAACAGGATATAACCTCAATGCAAAAGATGACACTCTTAGTGCAACATTGTATGTTTCACCATAAATAACATTTATAGGCAATAAGATTTGCACTCACATTTTGCACAATGTGCATAGACACATAAAATATCGATGCGCAGCTTCTGGGTCACTTCCAGCTCCACTCTCGAAATCGTGGGATCGCGTCGCGTCACTTCCGGTTTCGGCCGTCGCGTCACTTCCGGTTTTCGAGCGATCGATTTTGGATGTAAATCACGATTGAGAGGGGGTTCAGGAGACACACCAATGCTGCTGCTGTTCACTCTACGCGTTTCGCTTGTCACCAAGCTTCGTCAGGAGTATGATTTAATGCTTATTAGACCAGGAGTATATATACACCTCTAATCAGTTCTGATTGGCTGATAGGATCGTTCAGAGCTTCTTATTGGTCGAAGTCTCCTAATTGGCTAGTGGGCAGGACAGCTTACATCACATTGCTAAATTTATTCTATAACATTTAAAAAAACACTAAAATAACTTTATTAACAATGTCAAAAAATACAATACAGTTATATCTAATACATTTAAAATATTAACTATATATGTAAAAACAATATAAAAGCTATGCTTTCACTGTGTACATTTAACAAATGATTTTTAACAAATGATTTTTAAGGGTATAGGAATTAAATCACTCAATAGGAATTGAATCACTCAGAAGGAACAGGGTAAAGGAGATTGGAGGAGACAAGAGAAGAAATTTGATAATTAGTGTATCTCAAACATAATCACAATTATATATTTAAATACTAAGTATTTTAAAATATATTAAAAACTATATATGTATAGTAAAATGTACATGAACTACTTAAAAGGTTTATTCTAAAGATCTGCTTCATCATAATATAGTTCATCACACTGGGACATATAGGAAGTTTTCGTAATACACCATTATTATATCGGAAGCTATTATATTGGAATGGTGTTTGATTAAAATTGAAAAAATATAAAAAATATAAAAATGTATACAAAAATGTAAAAAATATAAAAAAGCCTTTTATATATCAGGCTAAATAAACAACCAACTAAATGAAAACACCAATCTCTATATCTGCATTCAAACCTGCCGGGCTCAGTGTTTTTAAACGATGTATCCAAAAGGTTTCTCTTTTAATTAGTTCTTTTGCACGATCACCCCCTCTCCAATTGGGGGGGACATGTTCGATGCCCTTAATGGTTAAATTCTTCGGATTGGATGCATGACAGAGATTGAAATGTTTTGGTACACTATGTGTATCTACTTTTCTTCTTATATTTCCCATATGTTCTAGTGCTCTGACTTTCAAAGCACGGGTTGTTTGTCCTATATATTGGAGACCGCAGGTACATTCTAACAAATAAATTACGAAATTTGTATTGCAATTAATGAATTGTTTGATTGTGAATTCTTCTTTCGTTATGTTAGACTTAAATACATTCTTTATCCCTTTACAGCAAACATCACAAACTTTACATTTCCCACATGAATAAAAACCTTGTGTGGTCCTAAGCCATGTTGTTTCTTGTGTGTTCTCTTTTTTGATTTTGAGTGCACTTGGTGCTAATTTTTGTTTTAAATTCTTTGCTTTTGTAAAAACAATATTAGGTCTTTCTGGTAAAACACTGCCTAATACTGGGTCATTTTGCAGAATGTGCCAGTGTTTATTTATTGCCTGTTTGATTTTATTGGCTTCCTTATTGTATTGTGTTACAAAAGTTGTCGCAAAGTCTGTCTTCTTTTTTGTTTTGGGGATAGAAGGTTTAATTAAATGTTGTCTATTCATTATGTCTGTTTTTAATTTCGCCTCTCTCAGATTTGCTTGACTGTACTTTTTTTCTATGAACTTGTTTTTTAATAACTCTGATTGCTCTTCATAGACATCTGTTTTTGTGCAATTTCTTTTCATCCTCATGAATTGTCCTTGAGGGATATTAGAGATCCATCGTGGATGATGGCAGCTACTGTTCAATATATAATTATTACTGTCCACTGATTTAAAAAATGTTTTTGTTAATATATTATTCTCTTCTATATAGATAACAAGGTCCAAAAATTCAACACTAGTTCTACTAAAATTGGATGTAAATTTAAGGTTAAAATTGTTGTTGTTAATATATTTTAAAAAAAACACTGAGCCCGGCAGGTTTGAATGCAGATATAGAGATTGGTGTTTTCATTTAGTTGGTTGTTTATTTAGCCTGATATATAAAAGGCTTTTTTATATTTTTTACATTTTTGTATACATTTTTATATTTTTTATATTTTTTCAATTTTAATCAAACACCATTCCAATATAATAGCTTCCGATATAATAATGGTGTATTACGAAAACTTCCTATATGTCCCAGTGTGATGAACTATATTATGATGAAGCAGATCTTTAGAATAAACCTTTTAAGTAGTTCATGTACATTTTACTATACATATATAGTTTTTAATATATTTTAAAATACTTAGTATTTAAATATATAATTGTGATTATGTTTGAGATACACTAATTATCAAATTTCTTCTCTTGTCTCCTCCAATCTCCTTTACCCTGTTCCTTCTGAGTGATTCAATTCCTATTGAGTGATTTAATTCCTATACCCTTAAAAATCATTTGTTAAAAATCATTTGTTAAATGTACACAGTGAAAGCATAGCTTTTATATTGTTTTTACATATATAGTTAATATTTTAAATGTATTAGATATAACTGTATTGTATTTTTTGACATTGTTAATAAAGTTATTTTAGTGTTTTTTTAAATGTTATAGAATAAATTTAGCAATGTGATGTAAGCTGTCCCGCCCACTAGCCAATTAGGAGACTTCGACCAATAAGAAGCTCTGAACGATCCTATCAGCCAATCAGAACTGATTAGAGGTGTATATATACTCCTGGTCTAATAAGCATTAAATCATACTCCTGACGAAGCTTGGTGACAAGCGAAACGCGTAGAGTGAACAGCAGCAGCATTGGTGTGTCTCCTGAACCCCCTCTCAATCGTGATTTACATCCAAAATCGATCGCTCGAAAACCGGAAGTGACGCGACGGCCGAAACCGGAAGTGACGCGACGCGATCCCACGATTTCGAGAGTGGAGCTGGAAGTGACCCAGAAGCTGCGCATCGATATTTTATGTGTCTATGCACATTGTGCAAAATGTGAGTGCAAATCTTATTGCCTATAAATGTTATTTATGGTGAAACATACAATGTTGCACTAAGAGTGTCATCTTTTGCATTGAGGTTATATCCTGTTGAAGTTTGGCACCTCTCATCTGGCAAGTCCTCCACATCATCTTCATATTGTTGGAACTCCTTTTTTTGTGAGGTTGTGAGTCCCCATTTGCTATTTTTTCTTGTTAAATAGACCACACTATATATATATTCATCACTATTTTCACACACGGCGACACCTGCGCTTCCCACAAGTCTTTTACCTACAATCAACAAAAGGGAAATTGGACTTTCCCTTCAGGGTTAAGCTGCAAAGTCTACCGGTTTTTATATTAATTCTATTATCACCATTATTATTTATTACTAATTGTAATTGTTACACCTCTAATAGTAGCGCCTCACATCCCTTTGTTTGCACTGGTCACTATTTGTTCCACTGGTGATGGCTGCACCTTTAGAGGAAGAGGTTAATACACCTAATGTATTTATAAGGAGACAATCAAGAAAGAATAGATTGGGGTCTTTTTACTTCTCAGAAGAAGAAGAAATAATTGTAGATACACCTGTAATCCCAAAGGAAAATGATTTGGATTCAGAATTTGTTAGATTGGAGGAACTTTTCTTTAAAGATACTAGAAAATGGCTAGATCAAGAATTTTTGGAAAAATATCTTAAAAATGGGATAATCCCTAGAGGTCTCAGATTGACAAAAAATCCAACTTGTGATACAGATGACAAGGATTTTATTGCAACATGGCATGCCATTTTAGACAAATGTTCGAATGATTTGATGCGACTTATTCTAAAACAACATTCAAAGAATTTAAAAATATTGGATGAAGAGATTAATAAAATAAAAGAAAGAATAGAACCCTTTGAAACAACAGGTCATTATAAAAGAAATGACATGGAGTTGCAAAGGAGAGTGGAAGGGTTAGAAGACGCCATAGTCTCAAATAAAAAGAAAAAATACAATAGAGATATTGAAGATTACACTAAGGGCAATTATAAAAATTGGAAAAGGAAGAATTTCCATCATTCTAGATCAAGGGAACAGGGTAGAGAATACAAAGGAGACAATAAGAAATCAGATAGATCCGAGAATTATCATTATGGAGGGTGGAAAGGGGGTTCTAATAAGAAAAATTATAGTAATACTACAAATTACCAACCAATAAGGAAAGAAGAATCACCTAAGAAAGAGAATCTCGATCCTAAGAAAAAAGTGGAAAGAAAGGTAGAACCAAAAAGCTCAATAGAGAAACCATCATTAAAAGATGAGCAAGAAGCTTCATCCTCAAAGAAAGACTTAGAGTATGAGTTACAATTAAAAGAATGGGATAAATATTGTGCAAATGGTTCCCCCATACAGGAGGGAGCATGGGGAGGCACAAAAAGAAAAGCCACTTTTTTAGACGGGAAGAGGTCCCCAAAATCATGGGAGACCAAAAACAAATATGCCCCACTAGCAGAGAAGGATCCGTATGTACAATTACGAAGGAAAAGAGATTCAGGGGATGTAGAGGAGGAAGAAAGATTAAAAGTACAAAGACCGAAACATCAATGAAAATATTTAATATTAGTAATAAAGCATTAGACGATTCCCAATTGAGGGTAATCAATAAGGGTTTAAGCTTTGCACCTACTGCAGGTCCAAACAGTTTTAATCTATTCATTGACGCTAACAAATTTTTACGCAAATTGACTGTTAAAAAATTCTTTTTATCTAAAAATTCTGAAAATGCAATTCTAAAAAACAATAATAGTATTGATCCGCCAAATAATAACAAGAAATTTATACATACAAATTTAAAACCCAGATCAAAATTTTATCCTAGTTTTATTAAAGGTCACCATTTAGAGGTTTTTTACCAAATGTTAAATAAAGAATTTGATATAATCACCAATAGTAATAAACATTTTAAAAATAATTTAACAAAAAATGAGAGAGAAGCACTGCAAACATTAATTGATGATGATGAAATAGTCATCAAACAAGCCGATAAAGGCGGAGGAGTAGTGATAATGAGTAGGGATTATTACATCAAAGAATCCAATAGGATTCTAGGAGATGTTACCACCTATAGCAAAATAAAGAAAGATCCAACCACCACTTTTCACAAAGAATTGAATAAGCTGCTTCAAAAAGGTAAAGATATAGGCATTCTCAAAGAGGAGGAATTTAAGTATTTGTGGATAGAAAAACCTAAGATCCCCATATTCTATTTTTTACCTAAAATACATAAGGACATCCAAAACCCACCAGGAAGACCCATAATTTCTGGTATCGACTCGATGTGTTCCAATTTATCCGAATACATTGATATATTTTTGCAGAAATACGTCGTTGCTGGTAAATCGCATCTTAAAGACACGGCGCAAATTTTATCAATTTTAGAAGATACAAAATGGGAAGATAATTTCATACTTGTTACGTGTGATGTTTCTGCATTATATACATCTATAGATCACACACAAGGGTTGGATGCCATTAATAGAATTTTAACAGAAGATAAAAATTTAGAAAGAGAACAGATAGATTTTATCATAGAGGGGATACATTTTATATTGTCTAATAATTACTTTTGGTTCAATCAAGACTTCTATCTACAACTTTGCGGCACGGCGATGGGGCCAGGTTTGCGCCAAGTTATGCGAATTTATTCATGACCATCTGGGAAATAGACCACATCTGGTCCTCGCATGAATTTGGCGCAAACCTGGTCCTTTGGAAAAGATACATCGACGATGTGTTTCTAATTTGGAATGGTGACGAATTTTTACTAAACCAATTTTTAAAATATATTAACAACAACAATTTTAACCTTAAATTTACATCCAATTTTAGTAGAACTAGTGTTGAATTTTTGGACCTTGTTATCTATATAGAAGAGAATAATATATTAACAAAAACATTTTTTAAATCAGTGGACAGTAATAATTATATATTGAACAGTAGCTGCCATCATCCACGATGGATCTCTAATATCCCTCAAGGACAATTCATGAGGATGAAAAGAAATTGCACAAAAACAGATGTCTATGAAGAGCAATCAGAGTTATTAAAAAACAAGTTCATAGAAAAAAAGTACAGTCAAGCAAATCTGAGAGAGGCGAAATTAAAAACAGACATAATGAATAGACAACATTTAATTAAACCTTCTATCCCCAAAACAAAAAAGAAGACAGACTTTGCGACAACTTTTGTAACACAATACAATAAGGAAGCCAATAAAATCAAACAGGCAATAAATAAACACTGGCACATTCTGCAAAATGACCCAGTATTAGGCAGTGTTTTACCAGAAAGACCTAATATTGTTTTTACAAAAGCAAAGAATTTAAAACAAAAATTAGCACCAAGTGCACTCAAAATCAAAAAAGAGAACACACAAGAAACAACATGGCTTAGGACCACACAAGGTTTTTATTCATGTGGGAAATGTAAAGTTTGTGATGTTTGCTGTAAAGGGATAAAGAATGTATTTAAGTCTAACATAACGAAAGAAGAATTCACAATCAAACAATTCATTAATTGCAATACAAATTTCGTAATTTATTTGTTAGAATGTACCTGCGGTCTCCAATATATAGGACAAACAACCCGTGCTTTGAAAGTCAGAGCACTAGAACATATGGGAAATATAAGAAGAAAAGTAGATACACATAGTGTACCAAAACATTTCAATCTCTGTCATGCATCCAATCCGAAGAATTTAACCATTAAGGGCATCGAACATGTCCCCCCCAATTGGAGAGGGGGTGATCGTGCAAAAGAACTAATTAAAAGAGAAACCTTTTGGATACATCGTTTAAAAACACTGAGCCCGGCAGGTTTGAATGCAGATATAGAGATTGGTGTTTTCATTTAGTTGGTTGTTTATTTAGCCTGATATATAAAAGGCTTTTTTATATTTTTTACATTTTTGTATACATTTTTATATTTTTTATATTTTTTCAATTTTAATCAAACACCATTCCAATATAATAGCTTCCGATATAATAATGGTGTATTACGAAAACTTCCTATATGTCCCAGTGTGATGAACTATATTATGATGAAGCAGATCTTTAGAATAAACCTTTTAAGTAGTTCATGTACATTTTACTATACATATATAGTTTTTAATATATTTTAAAATACTTAGTATTTAAATATATAATTGTGATTATGTTTGAGATACACTAATTATCAAATTTCTTCTCTTGTCTCCTCCAATCTCCTTTACCCTGTTCCTTCTGAGTGATTCAATTCCTATTGAGTGATTTAATTCCTATACCCTTAAAAATCATTTGTTAAAAATCATTTGTTAAATGTACACAGTGAAAGCATAGCTTTTATATTGTTTTTACATATATAGTTAATATTTTAAATGTATTAGATATAACTGTATTGTATTTTTTGACATTGTTAATAAAGTTATTTTAGTGTTTTTTTAAATGTTATAGAATAAATTTAGCAATGTGATGTAAGCTGTCCCGCCCACTAGCCAATTAGGAGACTTCGACCAATAAGAAGCTCTGAACGATCCTATCAGCCAATCAGAACTGATTAGAGGTGTATATATACTCCTGGTCTAATAAGCATTAAATCATACTCCTGACGAAGCTTGGTGACAAGCGAAACGCGTAGAGTGAACAGCAGCAGCATTGGTGTGTCTCCTGAACCCCCTCTCAATCGTGATTTACATCCAAAATCGATCGCTCGAAAACCGGAAGTGACGCGACGGCCGAAACCGGAAGTGACGCGATGCGATCCCACGATTTCGAGAGTGGAGCTGGAAGTGACCCAGAAGCTGCGCATCGATATTTTATGTGTCTATGCACATTGTGCAAAATGTGAGTGCAAATCTTATTGCCTATAAATGTTATTTATGGTGAAACATACAATGTTGCACTAAGAGTGTCATCTTTTGCATTGAGGTTATATCCTGTTGAAGTTTGGCACCTCTCATCTGGCAAGTCCTCCACATCATCTTCATATTGTTGGAACTCCTTTTTTTGTGAGGTTGTGAGTCCCCATTTGCTATTTTTTCTTGTTAAATAGACCACACTATATATATATTCATCACTATTTTCACACACGGCGACACCTGCGCTTCCCACAAGTCTTTTACCTAAAATGTGAGACAGCCTTAGATTTGAAAGAACTTAATCTGGTGGTAGATGTTAGAGTCTCTGGTAGGTTGTTCCAGTTTTGGGGTGCACGGAAGGAGAAGGAGGAACATCCGGATACTTTGTTGAGCCTTGGGAACATGAATAGTCTTTTGGAGTCTGATCTCAGATGATAAGTGCTGCAAGTGGTAGGGGTGAGGAGCTTGTTCAGGTAGCTGGGTAGCTTGCCCATGAAGAATTTAAAGGCAAGACAGGAAAGGTGAACTTTGCGCCTAGACTCTAGTGTTGACCAATCTAGTTCATTGAGCATTTTGCAGTGATGTGTGTTGTAGTTGCATTGGAGAACAAAACAACAAATTGAATTGTAGAGGGTGTCAAGTTTGCTAAGGTGGGTTTGAGGAGCCGAGCCATATACTATGTCTCTATAGTCAATAATTGGCATTAGAGTCTGCTGTGCGATACGCTTTCTGACCAGGAGACTTAGGGAGGATTTGTTCCTGTTAAGTACCCATAGTTTGGCATAGGTCTTGGTTGTCAGGGTATCAATGTGCATCCTGAATGTTAAGTGGGAGTCAAACCATAAGCCCAGGTATTTAAAACTAGTGACAGGTGTTAGGGTGGTGTTAGCTTTGGTTCTAATCTGGAGCTCAGTCACTGGAAGCTTTACAAATTTAGTCTTGGTCCCAAATACCATTGTTACAGTCTTGTCAGTGTTTAAAAACAGTTTGTTTTGGGAAATCCAGTTTTCGAGTTTCAAAAAGTCAGACTGAAGTATGTGTTGAAGGTCAGAGAAGCTATGGCTGTGTGCATATAGGATTGTGTCATCTGCATACATGTGTATTGAGGCTTCCTTACAAGCTGTGGGAAGATCATTAATGAACACTGAGAAGAGTAGGGGCCCCAGAACAGAGCCTTGCGGGACACCACAGGTGATATCCAGGGGGTTGGAGTTAGATCCTGAGATGGACACATGTTGGGATCTACCTGATAGGTAGGACTTAAACCAGTTTAAAGCATGTTTCCCTATTCCAGAGCTCTGGAGTTTGTTAAGCAGGATAGCATGATCAACTGTGTCAAAAGCCTTTGCAAAATCTAGGAATACTGCACCAGTCAGTTGTCCCCGTTCCATTCCACACTGGATTTCATTGCAAACTTTTAGCAGGGTAGTTACAGTGGAGTGTTTGGGACGAAATCCAGATTGGAATTAGCTAGGGAAATTTGTGTTGGTATAGAAAACGCTTAATTGGGAGTGGACACTTTTTTCCATGACTTTGGATAGAATTGGGAGAAGTGAGATTGGCCTGTAGTTTGAGACAGTGTTTTTGTCCCCACTTTTGAAGATTGGGACAACTCTGGCAGTTTTCCAGGTCATAGGGATGTGGCCTGCAGACAGGATAGAGTTGACTATGGACGCAATTGGTTTGGCAATGGCTGGGGCACCAAGTCGTAGGAACCTAGATTGTAGTAAGTCGGGTCCACATTGGCTGCTTAGTTTTAGTTTGAGGAGTGCTTGTATAATCTCCTCTTCAGATATTGGGCCAAATTGAAAATTGTGGGCAGTGTTGGGAGGGGGTGGGACTGTAGGGTTACTCCCAGGATGAGATTCAGGTTTGTTGTTTGTTCTGCGTTTCGCTAATAAGTTAGTGGCACACCCCACAAAGTAATCATTGAATGCATTTGCAATGTCAGTGGGTTTTGTCAGAGTAATATCCCCCTTAGTGATATTACTTGGTTGTTGGTGTTTGGAGGCTGGAATATATTGTTGATAACCTTCCAGAAGTTAGCTGGGTTTGATGTATTCTGGTGGAGATTGTCAGAGTAATATTGTGCTTTTGCATGCCTTGTTTGCCTTGTGCACATGTTCCGGAGGCATCTGTAGTGATTGAGATCCTTGGTAGTGCCAGTTACTTTGTAGCTTTTTCACAAGGCATCCCTGAACTGGTAGAGTGCTATAAGGTCAGGTGTAACCCATGGAAGGTGGGCCCCGTACCCTTATTTTGCATAGTGGAGCATGGGTATCGCAGAGTTTTAAGAACTCGGATTGGAAATAGTTGAGCGCAGAATCAGGGTCGGGAATTAAATCGATTCTGTGCCATGGGCAGTTGGTAAGGTCATCCAGAAACTGCTGTGGGTTAAAGTTTTTAAATGTTCTAGTGAGGAGAACTTTAGGGCTTGAATGGGGCGGTTTAATTTTTCTTACACAGTACACTATTGCATGGTCACTGAAAATATCAGGAAGGATGCCAGAGGATTAGATTCTGCTGGGGTTTGAGGAGAGAATCCAGTCCAGCAAGGAATGGTTATGCGATTTCAGGTTTATCCGTGTGGGTTGGGAAATGAGTTGCGATAGGTTAAGTGACTTGAGTTGTATCTTGATTTTGTGGTTTTTTGGGTCAAGCCAATTGAAGTTGAAATCCCAAAGAACTAGCAGCTCACTCTTCTCATTCAGAGAGGAAATGGAGCCAAGAAATTGGGTGATATTAGTCAGGGATTGTAGAGGGGCTTTATGGGGGCGGTAGATGCCAGCAAGCAAGATGGGCTTAGAAAAGGGGAGGCAGATTTTGCCAACTAGAATTTCAAAAGAGGGTGGGCTTGGTGGGCAATTTAACAGTGTAAATTGTAATGTGTCTGCAATATAAACTAACACCCCTCCTCCTTTCTTTGACCTATCTCTCCTAAAAATGGAGTATCCCTGAATGGCAATATTTGCATCAGGGGTTTTAGGGGATAGCCATGTTTCTGTAAGAACGATGGCTTTGGGTTTATGCATAAGGCACCATGCCCTTAGTTCGTCCTGTTTGTGCAGCAGGCTCCAGATGTTTATATGGGTGACAGATAGCCCTTTTTTGGAATTTAAAGGTGGAATTCTCAGGGGGCATGGGACAGAGCTGAAATGGGAGGACCTGGGTTAGGTTCAATATCACCTGCTAAAGAGAGTAACAGTATGAGTAGAAATTTGTGTAGTTGTTTGCAAGTTGTACATTTGTGGTGTTTGCCATTTGAGTGAGCAGTGGTTGATGTGCTGGTTTTTAGAGTTCTCCACCAACATTCTGTAGATAGTGCAACGCTTCTGAATAGTCCAGGGTGTATGGTGATGTTGGGTGTGGGCCAGGATGGAGGAGTTTGTAGTGGGTAGAGGGAGTAACATCTCCATGAGGCCAGGAGAAAGAAAAAAGTTAAAATACATAGCAGGTTCATGATGCCAGAGGTAGGCAGTGCTGCAAGGAGCTGTTGTGAGCAGAGTGAGTGTGAGCAGACTAAACAGCAGGTGTGTGCCTGTTCAATGCTAGAGTAAGTTCAGGGTTTCAGTGTATTGTGCAGTCAGTTTTGGGAGAGACTGCAGTAAATTAGTTGTAAAGGGGTGGGGATTGAAATAGGCAGGTTAGCAAGCTTGGGATCATAGTGTGATCTGAATAGCTTACCGTTTGTTGTCTTGAGTAAAATAGTTTGCAGTAGATCCAGTCCCCAGTCACCTCTAGTCAAACTATAGTCTAACTGTATTTATCACTTAAAAAGATCACTTTAAATGCCTCACTGTGTAATGCCTAATGCAGTTCCTGCAAAGATGCAGGAAAGGTGTTGGTATTATACAGATAAAGCAGTCACATGACCCTCCCCAATAAATCAGCTTTTTCCAGTTGGTCAATTAACAGCACAGAGTTAAGAGGGAGAAAAAAAACAAATAAAAAAAAAACACTTTTTAAATTCAAACATACACTGGCGACCAACTTTATTCTTACTTGGCTAGCTCCGCGAATTTCAGAAGATCCCGGTGATGTGCGGTTTTGTGTCGTTTTCTCCTGGGGTGTATAGCATTATTTTCGCGGCTGTGATTTAATCATTTTATTCCCGCTGTCTGCAATACTGCAATGCCGTGTAAAAACGCATGGGGGCGTTTGCGAGCTGTTGTCTCTGAAGTCTAATACCTTCGCGGATCAACCTACAGTACACAGTCTGTGCGTGCGCGCGCAGTAATAGTAAAATTGCATATTTAATTTATTTTAAAGTACAGTACTGTACATGCTCGGACCCTGTTGGGGTGAAGTGAGGGGGTACCTAGCATCTGGGGGAAAATGAATTGTAATTCAATGGTGAGTACTGTCTTGTTGCTGTATTTTTTTGGTGGGGCTGGCTGGGTACTTCTTTAGGGGGCTGACCATTACTGTACATTAAAACTTTTCTTTTTTTTTCCTCAGAAAAGAAAACGGCTAATGGGGGGATTTCGATGGATAATATTGTACTGTATGCTGATGTTTTCCGGCCGTACAGTATACTGTGTAATAAACCCTGAATAAATAAAACTATGCATTTATTCTACATATTCAGTATCGTTTCATTATGTGTCTTCCACAGTATACTGTACAGTGGTATACAGTGCCTAACATCTATGGGCAAAAATAATTTTATTCCTAGGTGCCCTAGAACAGAAGTTCCCACGCAATTGCCCGTGAACTTGACCGTGGCCCTAAGTAGTTCCCACACCAATTGCGGGAATATAATGTAAAATAACCCGTTCTGTGGGTCTGAGCGGGTTGAAATTTACCTGGTCCTCATGCGGGAGGACCCTTGCCATAGTGGCAAAATATCAGCCTTCCAAGACCCCCGAAACCGGAGATACAAAAAGACAGTTTAAAAGCACATTACCAAAGTGGCTTTTTTTCTGCCATGCAAGTCAATGGCAGAAACCTGAACTTTAACATCACCCTGACTCCGTTCTGTTGCCACGAGAGGGTCGCAATTTGCCATGCAATCCTGCCGCAACTAGGACTACATGGTCACCGAATCTGAGCCCTCTAGGTCGAACAGAACCGGAGTTGTGGGTTCCAGGTTTCTGCTCATTCTGACTTAGCCGGTTCAAAGCTTTCTCCGCCATTGCGCTCAATGGTAGGACCCTCCTCGCCGGCGTGACCCTTTCTCGCCGCCATTACTGCTGGAACCCTGTTGGGGTCAAGTGAGGGGGTTCCTAACATCTAGGGGCAAAATGAATTTTATTTCTAGGTGCCCTAGAACAGAAGTTCCCACGCCAATTGACCTAGTTCCCACGCCAATTGCCGTAGTTCCTACGCCAATTGCACGACCAGCCAGTTAAAAAACAGTGCAGCAAGCCTCTACAGTACATTTGTTACACTGGCAAAGGAGCAAATGGAAACAATGTGAGGCAATTCAACATGGTCTTTTATTGGTGGAGTCAGTACAAAAACATTTATTTACAATATTAAAACATTTGAAGTGCACAGCAATTCTAACCATCAACACACAATAATACATTCTGCAGCCTTTATTAAATTCTTCTGCCACAAAACATTTTTGGTGCATGGGGGAAAGGGAGTTAAAGTGACATTTTAATTAACATCTCCTTTATTAAAGAAACCCAGTACTGTATACAGTACAGTACAGTGGGATGGTGCGCAACACTGTCAGTCAGACCTGCACCAGTTCAGTCCTAGAGGGCAGCAAACAGGGCAGGTTTTCAGGGCAACATTGAAAACCGTGCCTGTTTGCGGCCCTCAGGGACTGGAGTTGTGCATGTCCTGTGAAAAAAAACACACAACAACATCTCCTTTGTTTAAGTAGAGCAGGTACTGTAGGGCAAAACATGTAGAGTACAATACAGTTCAGCACAACAGTATGGTCTCACTGACAGTCCTCCACATTGTCCATCCATGGCCGATTCCTTGCATGGCGCATAACGCCATTAATGCAGTCTCTAACACCTTTCATTACAGGATCTGTAACTGTATAAAAGCGCCGCAATTCTTCCACAATGTTTTTCCTTAAATTGTCAGGAAGGGCATTTTTTACGCGATTCCCATCGTAGTTCACTTTGAACACCCACTCGCAGTACAACGTGTAGGGAACATGGTGCTTAAAAAGATCAAGGCATATTTGTGGGGTGCACCAGCACTCATCACTCTATACTTCTCCCTAAGCGCCGCTGTCAGAACGCACAGGGTGATGTCGGGCACTGTTTCGATGCGAGCGGGTGTAGGTCTTTTGGGAGCGGGTGTGCTTGTGGCGACGGGTGATGGTAGGATGTCTGGGAGGAAGCTTTCCTCCGGTCGTGGTCGCCGTGTTGTCTCCTGGCGTGGTCTTGACGGGGTTGTCATGTCCTCCTCAACGGCATACATGTACAATACATCTTCTGGTGGAGGGGGTGCGCTTGGTGATGGAAGGGGGTCGAAGGTCCCATTCATCACATCCATGTCACCCTCCTGCTCCGGCGTCAGGGAAACAGGGGCATTAGCTCCGAGCAAATAATGTATGCCCGCAATGTCAGCCTCTATCTTCTCCATCCGTTGATCCATCCATTGCTCCATTTGTAGCATCCGTTGCTCCACATTTAACATGGTCTCCAGAAGCAGATCTATCTTTGCCAGCACAATAGAATTCCCGGGGAGATCCACACTTATCCCATTCAGCATCCGGTCCAACGAGCTGTTTCTTGTGCATGGCGTCTGGACATCTGGGGGGATGGGTGCAACGGAGGATGAGATGGGGGTTCCATGGAGAGAAGTGGCATCGATGGAGAGTGGAGGAGGTGACCTGTGGATACCCGGTAAAGGAGAAGCGGTAGTGTCGAAGAGGGATGGAGAAGGTGACCCTTGGATTTCCGGGCGAGAAGCAGAGTCGTCTAAGAGCAAAGTAGAAAGTGACCCGTGGATTTCAGAGGCGGCAGCGTCGTCAGATGGAACCGGAGAAGATGGGGGTGGAGAAGACGGGATGAAGATTTCCGGGACAGCTAAAGCAGAGTCGTCGAAGCATATGGGAGGAAGTGGTCTGCGGGTCCGATGGGTTGGCTGCCATTCGTTTTGCGTAGAGAGCGTATTACCGTATATCTTCTTCACATAATGAGGCTTACGTCTAAGAAAACCCTTAACCTTTGGGGTCAGCAGAAGGTTTTCTTTATTGGCCTTAGCCTGTCGCTTTGCCCTTGGCGTGAAAATGGCAACCGCCTATCGCTTTTTCAGCATGACGGGCACGGCAGAGGTGAGAGGGTTCTTGCGTCCATAGAACCGGGATGCTTCATGGAAGCAGGTGGCACAAAGCATTACAGTATCTGGAAAAGGGCAAGTTCAGATAAAGATCCTGGAGTTGTGGTCTATGCAAAGTGGGTGACCTTTTATGCATGGCGGCCAGGTACAGGTGTTGAAAGTGGGCGTGTGAGTCATTACCGTATAAATACTCCATCCATTTTGTGTATTGACTGCACATAGAATACACATCGACTAAACATCGAATATACATTCTTGTGTTTGTATTTCTTTCTACTCGCAGCAATGCCTGTTAAAAAGATTTCAAAGGATCTCAGCATGCGAATTAAGGAGATGTACAGGAGCGGACACCGAATTGCTGCTATCCAACGCTGGTTAGCTACTTCTGACCTCATTGTGCCATTAACCACCGTGAGCTATCATGCACAAGGAAAAAACAGAGACCGGAAAAAGGCACCAAGGGTAACAAACGCGTAAGTATATTTATAAAACTTAACAAAAAAAAATATAGAAAACTGTACTGTACATCTACAGTACAGTTCTGTATCTACTGTAATACTGTTGTTATTTCTGTTGATTTATATTACAACATACTGTACAGTAGTTTGTCTATTTATATTTATAGTACAGCAGTATACATTTTTTGTATATTTCAATTAATCTTACAACGGTATATACTGAATAGGATGTACTGTATATTTATATTACAACAGTATATTTATTTTGTATATTTATATTTATAGTACAACAGTATATATATTTTGTCTATTTATATTTATTGTACAGCAGTATACACTTTTTGTATATTTCAATTAATCTTACAACGGTATGTACTGAATAGGATTTACTGTATATTTATATTTATATTACAACACTATATTTATTTTGTATATTTATATTTATAGTACAACAGTATATATATTTTGTTTATTTATTTTTAATGTACTGTATATTACAACATTACATTTATATACATTTATATTGCTGCATATTAATAAAACAATATAATTTCTTTACATTGTAGGGAGACAACTGTTCTGGTGGACAAAATAAGTGAGGAGAATGATGAGAGGAGTGCATTAAGGGTCAAATACACTCTGCAGGAAAAGCACAATCTGACTGTATTCGAGAGCAGCATAAAGAAGATGAGACGCAGCATTGGATGGAAATATGGACGTGTGAGGTTAGTACTGGACAGTACAGGAGGTAAAAGTGTTGTTTCGCAAACTGTACTGCACTGTGCCGCAAATTTTTTTTATTCCTTGTCATTACAGAGTGTACCCCATGATACGGGACGCAAACAAAATCAAAAGAGTGGTCCAGGCCCAGGCATGGATCGACAGCGGGGAGACTTTCCAGGATTGCATCTTCACTGATGAGTCTACTGTGTCGCTGGAGAGATTTGCACGATTTGCGTTCCACAAAAAAGGCCGTTATCTTTGAAGCCGCGGCCAAAACACCCTGTGAAGCTGCATGTGTGGGGTGCCATCTCAATGCGTGGACCGGGATGCATTGTCATCTTTGAAGGTAAAATGTATCAAATATAATGTCACCTAATGCACTGTACTTGACTAGTGTTGCCTTACCGTATGCACTGTACTGTACTATTGTGCAGTTTTTTGAGCACTTTTCTTTTCTTGCTATAGGAATCATGAATAAAGCTTTCTTCCAAGACAACATTGTGCCCGAGATAGTGCAATACATCACACGCGACTTCCCCAATGGTCACCGCTTCTACCAGGACAACGATCCCAAGCACACTGCGTCAACGGCGCATATCCTTGAGCACGGCATCAACTGGGTGAAGACGCCAGCGGAGTAAGTGCAGTAGACCGTGTCCCATTTTTGTTCCCCACTGTTTTTAGCTCTTAAACCAATTGTCCTTTCTTTCCAATGACAGGTCGCCAGACTTCAATCCGATCGAAATGGTCTGGTATCAGCTGAAGGACCATATCCGGAAAGTGGTGAAACCCTCCAAAAAGGACGAGTTGTTGAAAGGCATACTGAGTTTTTGGAACGATGTACTCACCGTGGAACGCTGCAATAAATATATAGACCATATTGTCACTGTGTTTCCCATTGTCATCGCGCGTAATGGGCAAGCATCAGGAAAGTAGTACTGTGCTGTAGTGTTGTAAGTACAGTATGTTACAGGTAAGTATGGCAAATATTTTTTTTTCCAGATAGTAAGAGTACTAGTACTGTATACAGTAGTTAGTTTTTTCTTTACAGAGAGAGCAGCACCAGCCATCAGGTTACAGTACATAGAATTTAACAGTAGTCAGAGTATACAGTAGTTCCAGTATAGTATACAGTACACTAGTTTGACAGTACTACAGTAACTGCCTACTACAGTAACTGCCCCATTTTTTTTCTTTCCAGAGAAAGCTGCACCAGACACCTACAGTAGTTCTGCCATAATACAGTACAGTAACTGCACAAATTTTTGGTTTTCTTGTCATTCCAGGAAAAACAGTGGCCTAGGGGGATGGGAGCGTTGTGTCCAGTCAAATCTGCTTGTACAATCAAATGTACAGTATATAAACAGCAGCAATGATGTACACAAAACCTCTCCTCTCTCAATGAACTACTGTACTGCAGACCGAATGAGGAAAAGATAAAGACTAAAGAAAAAATAATTTTACTATACGGTATATACAGTACAGTATATTATACAGTACATTACAGTACTGTACTGTATATACTGTAGTATTAAATAATATTCTTATAAATGTGCATTACTCATGTTTCCCCATGTTTTACAAAGGTTTTCCAAATGGTTATCCAATTTCAAGCTGCCAAAATAACTTAAAAAAGACTGCATTACTGTATGTATTATTCCGGATTATTTTTATATTTATATTTTTTGGTTCCTGATAAAATAAAATAAATATTTATTCACTTTCCTGGGAATCATAATCATTGACAGCCACCCCTACAGTGCACCAATTAATTATTTTATTTATTTATTTATAAAATATTTTACCAGGATTTATATATTTTTATTTTAAAGATATTAAAGAATGTACTGTATTGTATTAAAAACATGTGACTGTAAACCATAGTGACTGACAAATATTTTCACACCCTGATGAAACACTGTATCAGTGTACTCTCAATTCTCACAGTGCTGTGCACATCAGATTTACATTTCAAATTTGAGAGGGGATTTTTCAAAGCATTACCGTTCAAACAACAGGCCTCTAAGGGTTGGGGGAGGGGGATGGTGTGATTAGACGCAGGTGTGCTGATTGTTTGTAGCTCGGCTATGGGCGGATTAAGAACACAATGGCAATATGCAGAAGATCAACGACCCACTGGAGAGAGGGGGATGGTAGGCTAGGGTGACTCAGCCGATTGACGCTTGGCTAGGGAGGGATTAAAAACTCTGGAGGTATGTGGCTGAAATAGTTAACAGCAGTGTCATTTCAAAAGGCAGTTCATCATAATAATTTGATGAATAAACCCCCAAAGACAACCCCCAAATACAGTACATAAAAAGCAAGTCACTTTAACTCCCTGTGCCCCATGCACCAAAAATGTTTTGTGGCAGAAGAATTTAATAAAGGCTGCAGAATGTATTATTGTGTGTTGATGGTTAGAATTGCTCTGCACTTCAAATGTTTCAATATTGTAAATAAATGTTTTTGTACTGACTCCACCAATAAAAGACCATGTTGAATTGCCTCACATTGTTTCCATTTGCTCCTATGCCAGTGTAACAAATGTACTGTAGAGGCTTGCTGCACTGTTTTTTAACTGGCTGGTCGCGCAATTGGTGTAGGAACTACGGCAATTGGCGTGGGAACTAGGTCAATTGGCATGGGAACTTCTGTTCTAGGGCACCTAGAAATAAAATTCGTTTTGCCCCTAGATGTTAGGAACCCCCTCACTTGACCCCAATAGGGTCCCAGCAGTAATGGCAGTGAGAAAGGGTCACGCCGGCGAGGAGGGTCCTACCATTGAGCGCAATGGCGGAGAAAGCTTTGAACCGGCTAAGTCAGAATGAGCAGAAACCTGGAACCCACAACTCTGGTTCTGTTCGACCTAGAGGGCTCAGATTCGGTGACCATGTAGTCCTAGTTGCGGCAGGATTGCAGGGCAAATTGCGACCCTCTCGTTGCAACAGAACGGAGTCAGGGTGATGTTAAATTTCAGGTTTCTGCCATTGACTTGCATGGCAGAAAAAAAGCCACGTTGGTAATGTGCTTTTAAATTGTCTTTTTGTATCTCCGGTTTCGGGGGTCTTGGAAGGCTGATATTTTGCCACTATGGCAAGGGTCCTCCCGCATGAGGACCAGGTAAATTGTAACCCGCTCAGACCCACAGAACGGGTTATTTTACATTATATTCGCGCAATTGGCGTGGGAACTACTTATGGCCGCGGTCAAGTTCACGGGCAATTGGCGTGGGAACTTCTGCTCTAGGGCACCTAGGAATAAAATTCTTTTTGCCCATAGATGTTAGGCACTGTATACCACTGTACTGTATACTGTGGAAGACACATAATGAAACGATACTGAATATGTAAAATAAATGCATAGTTTTATTTATTCGGGTTTATTACACAGTATAGTGTACAGCCGGAAAACATCAGCATACTATATTATCCATCGAAATCCCCATTAGCCGTTTTCTTTTCTGAGGAAAAAAAAAAGAAAAGTTTTAATGTACAGTAATGGTCAGCCCCCTAAAGAAGTACCCAGCCAGCCCCACCAAAATAATACGGCAACAAGACAGTACTCACAATTGAATTTCCCATTCAGCTTGTGCCGGCGCCGGTCCACTGCCAGTCCAGCTTTCTTCATCATCCACGTCGAGTTGGCAGCGGGACTAGTCCACCTGTAGTCAGCAGGTGAGGCTGGAAATCGCTTAGGTACTGTACATGCAAGCTTCATCAAAACTGCACGTCAAATACAGCTCAGCCTGAGGCTCAGGCTCAGGGTTGTCACTGACAGTGGGACCGTCATTGGAAGCCGGTGCTGGTGCTGGTGCTGGTGCATTGCTTGGCAGCGACTGTCGCTTCTTATTTAGTTTTAACACGACCCTTTGCCTTTTGCCGCCTCCATGATCATAGATACGGGAAAAACCCGGTGATACACACCAATACCCTCCAACAAATTGGGGCTCAATACTGTGAAAACAGGGGTCACTACATAACCTTTTCCTTATTGCACGCTTCCACGTATGAGGAGTTGGCGAAAATTTGTAAAAGTCATAGTTTTCGATAAAATACTGATAAATTTGAGCAACTGTTGCCATCTTATCCTCTGTTGCATTAATCGCGGCCCATATCAAATACGCGTAACTTCTGTCAGGTTTTTGGAAGCAGGCTGCACTTGAACACTCATGGTGGGTCTCTGCAGAATAGTGTAACACAAACTGAAACTGGTCTTTGTCTTTCTTTAATATGAAAAGCCTAAATTGATACATTTTGGCAACTCTTCCTTCAGTCTCAAGGCCAAGGCCAAGTTACAATGGCACACTGTGGTACAGTATCTTTTTTAAACGAAACACCTGCAAGCCGACACATTACTGATTCGGCGCATTACAAGTCTTGAATTTCTGCCATCTGGCGGACACGCGAAGCATTGCGGCCTATTTAAATCCGAACCATTATCAATAAACCCATCAACCGCGCGTCAGCCGGGCATAACCCTGGCTGGGACGGCAAAAGGAGCACGGCATGCTCCAGATGAACAGCGTGGCATTCCAGGAACAAGCCAGGTAAAAGCCGGTGATTTGTAAGAATAAAAGCTGCCGCAGCAGTACTAACTTATATCAATTCTACAATGCCAGAGTCAGTCTTTTACACAGGATTTGCACATCAGGAACATACTTATATCAATTCTACAAGGCCAGAGTCAGTCTTTTACACAGGATTTGCACATCAGGAACATACTTATATCAATTCTACAAGGCCAGAGTCCGTCTTTTACACAGGATTTGCACATCAAGGAACATACCTGTGAAGAGAATGCAATTAGATCCATGTCATATCAGCTGAGGTTATTGGTCTTGCATGAAGAAAGTGAGTATATTAACTATAGTCTAACTGTATTTATCACTTAAAAAGCTCACTTTAAATGCCTCACTGTGTAATGCCTAATGCAATGACAAGATAGACCAGTTAACCGCCCCCTCAAGCTTACCGCCGTTAGTAGAAGCACTTACCTTAGCCACGCATTCACAAAGCTACCGGAAATTAAAGGCCTTCTCGGGGACGCTACCTGTGCCCACGGGAGAGGATGGGATAGACCCGTGGAAGGAGCACACTAGGGGAGTAATGGAAGAATGGTCTTGCACCGACACGGTGAAACGGCAATGACTCATGGATTGCTTGCGACCCCCGGCGTCCACATTGATCAGCATTCATCGAGAGCAGTGCCCCGACCTAACCGCTCGTATGATGATCGAGTTCCTAGTTGAGGCCTATTGTGTGACCGAGGATGATGGGGCCTTGTGGGCCAAATTCTATGCCATCAATCAAAAGGATGATGAAGATCTGTCTGCCTATATACACAGAGTGCAAATCTCCCTTGGGCCCCTGCTGCATCATAAATATGTGGCCGTCTCCCAGATGGACGAATACCTCTGCAAACAATACCTACGAGGGTCCAGTCTTACTCACCCTATAGCAAACATGATTCGCGACAACCTTTCTCGAGGCCCCCTCCCTCGTTTATCAAACTCTTGCAGCAAATCAAAGAGCACGAGACGCATCTTATGCTTCACTCCCCCCAGAAGGCTAAAGCAGTCAGCAACACTAAGCCAAAATGAAGTGCTGAAAAGAAGGAGGACCCACCGGACAAACCAGGTCCCGAATGGCCGAAATACGCTGGACGAACCTCGCCTCCGTATGACCGCCGTACCCCACCCCGGGATATGTCCTGCTACAAATGCGGGAAGAAAGGACATATCTCCTACGATTGTCGGATAGGGGAGTCTCGTCACCGAAGCCCATCACCCAAGAAGTTCACGCCCCAGGCCATGGTCTGCGGTGTGTATGCGGTCGGCTCAGAAACTCCGGTGTCCACCCAAAGTGGCGAGGACCCCGAAGAGGAGGGTAACCACGTGGGACCGGTAGCACTGATCCGGGTGTTAGTGGACGGGATTTACTCCTCCGCACTACTGGACACGGGGTCTCAAGTCACCATCATATATTGGGGGTTCTATGATCGACACCTCCAAATGCGGCCACTGAGAGCGGAAGGGCATATCAAAGTACGAGGCTTAAGCAATGACGACTACCCATCGACGGGCTGGTGACCGTGGATCTGGAGATACAGCAGCTCAACACGGGGAAGTCTCACCCCATGAAGGTGGGTGCCTTGGTGTGCCCCGAACCCAAAGATACACCTAAGTACCCGATCATCCTAGGCACGAATGCAGACATTGTACAAGCCATCATCTGGGCCTATCAACATGAAGCTAACGAACTGCCCATGTCCAGCCTACAGTTGCAGCTGGTCCAGGTGGATCCAGCTCCTCCTCTATCCCCCTCAGAGGACTACGGACTGTTGTTCTGCGGACGGGGAGGGTTGACCAGACTCTTACCTGTGAGACGCAGAGGGTACCGGCTGGTGTGCCTACGCTGAACGAGTAGATGAGGAGCAGCTGTTTTCTTTAGAAAGCACCCCCGAAGAAGATGTCCGCCGAGGATATCGGCTAGTGCCGGAATAAGGGGATTGGCCAACAGCCATTCCCCGTCGAATTTATGTGATGGTGCAGAATCTTTCGCCCTTCCCCATGGCCATCGACGCGGGACAGCGAATAGGGAGGATTTACCCCGTCAGCTCGGTGGACGAAGCCGTACAGGTAAAGACTACCAGAGTGGACGAACCCGGATCGCCGCTAGACTTTGACTTTGGTTCATCCGGACTGTCGGGCGCCTGGAAGGAACGATTACAAGTACAGCTGGAAGAAAGACGATCAGTATTCTCTACTCCGGAGATGGATGTGGGGTGTAGCCGCAATGCCCAACACACCATTCGGATGACTGATACCAAACCCTTCCGTGAGCGTTCCCATTGGCTAGCCCCTAGGGACGTAGAGGATATACGAGCTGCGATCAATGAAATGGAAGAAGCCGGAATTGTCACGGAATCACGAAGCCCTTACGCCTCACCCATAGTGGTCGTGCAAAAGAAGAATGGGACCGTGAGGTTATGTGTTGATTACCGGACACTGAACAATTGCACGGTACCGGACCAGTATAATCTCCCCCGCATAGAAGAAATCCTGGATACCCTACATGGGAGCCAATGGTTCAGTGTACTGGACCTTCGGTCCGGCTACTACCAAGTACCTATGAGCCCAGAGGATCAAGAGAAGACGGCGTTCGTTTGCCCACTAGGGTTCTATCAATTCACCTGTATGCCCCAAGGCCTATGTGGTGTCCCCGCCACCTTCCAGCGGCTAATGGAGAAGACTCTAGGTGACTTGAACCCCCGAGAATGCCTTGTGTATTTAGACAACATCATAGTCTTCGGTAAAACCCTGGAAGAGCACGAGGCTCGACTCTTGAAAGTACTTGACCGATTAGCGCAAGAAGGGCTCAAACTCTCCTTGGATAATAGCCATTTCTGCCGTACATCGGTGACTTACATGGGACACATAGTGTCCGGCGAGGGAATTGCCACGGACCCCGCCAAGATAGAAGCTGTTGTCAATTGGTCCCGCCCTGACAATGTGGGGGAGTTGCGGTCGTTCCTGGGGTTCTGCGGCTACTATCGCAGGTTTGTGGAGGGGTACACCAGACGGGCTAAAGCCCTCAACGGCCTCCTCAAAATATATCTGGAGGAAACAGGCCGGAAGGCCACACCTGCCTGACAGTCCTTCGGAGACAAATGGATACCCGAGTGTGAGCAAGCCTTTACGGATCTGAAACCGAGTCTGACTGCAGCCCCCGTGCTGGCCTATGCTAACCCTGAACAACCGTATATATTACATGTGGATGCTAGCCTCAACGGCCTAGGAGCAGTATTACATCAAAAATATCCCGAGGGATTGCGACCTGTAGCGTATATCAGCTGCAGTCTGTCAGCGAACAGAACTACCCCGTGCACAAACTCGAGTTCTTTGCCCTCAAGTGGGCCATTGTGGACAAACGTCGTGATTACTTGTACGGTGTGTCGTTCGAGGTGCGGACCGACAATAATCCCCTCACCTACATCATGACCTCTGCCAAACTCGACGCGGCCGGGCATCGCTGGTTTGTCGCTCTATTCAATTACATTTTCACCTTGAAATACAAGCCAGGCCCCCTGAACATTGGAGCGGATGCCCTGTCTAGGCGATCAGGGCTGGCCACTACCCCGAAGATCAGTGGGAAGAAATTCCGGGACCCGGAATAAGGGCCCTATGGTGTACAGCTGCAAGAGTCAATGACCAAGTGGCATTCTCTGAATTACGAGTGGCTGACTCTCTAGGGTGTACATCCAACGCTATCCCGGAAGCCTATCGAGACCCCAGTGGTATGCATGTTACTCCAGACAAGATCATAGCCTGGAAAGATATGGTACAATACCAAGAACAAGACCCGGTCGCAGGGGCCATTCGTTATGCCATCCGGCAAAATCGCCCGGTCCTCCTCCGACAGGCCCCGGGGGAAGCTGACAAATTCGAAATACGAGACAATTTGCTATACCGAGTTGTGGAGTATCATAATCACCCGTACAGGAGACAATTAGTACTGCCAAAAAGACTACAGTACTTGGTACTGAAGGCTCTACACGATGAACATGGCCATTTGGGGGTAGACAAGACTTTTGGACTAGTGAGAGATAGGTTTTTTTGGCCAAAGATGAGAGAAGCAGTAGAACATCACTGCCGACAGTGTGTGCGGTGTATTCAGCGGAAGACCATACCCACCAGGGCCGCCCCAATGGGCCACTTAAAAAGTACGTGACCTATGGACATAGTATGTATGGACTTCCTGTGCATCGAACCTGATAGCCGTGGCATAGGGAATGTGTTGGTCATCACGGATCACTATACCCGATACGCCCAGGCCTTTCCGACCAAAGATCAAAAAGCCATTACGGTGGCCAAGGTGCTCTGGGAGAAGTACTTCATGCATTATGGGCTTCCTCAACGCCTCCATTCTGATCAAGGAAGAGACTTCGAAAGCAAATTAATAAAAGAACTGCTGAAACTCTTGCATATCAATAAGTCCCGCACTACTCCATACCACCCCGAAGGTACGTGACCTATGGACATAGTATGTATGGACTTCCTGTGCATCGAACCTGATAGCCGTGGCATAGGGAATGTGTTGGTCATCACGGATCACTATACCCGATACGCCCAGGCCTTTCCGACCAAAGATCAAAAAGCCATTACGGTGGCCAAGGTGCTCTGGGAGAAGTACTTCATGCATTATGGGCTTCCTCAACGCCTCCATTCTGATCAAGGAAGAGACTTCGAAAGCAAATTAATAAAAGAACTGCTGAAACTCTTGCATATCAATAAGTCCCGCACTACTCCATACCACCCCGAAGGGGATGCACTGCTGGAACGATTCAACTGTACCTTACTAGACATGTTAGGCACGTTAACGGGGGTGGAAAAGACTGAATGAAGTCGGCATGTGGAAACATTAGTGCATGCTTACAATTGCACGCGACACGATTCCACCGGGTTCTCGCCATACTTGAGAGTCTCCACCGATAGAGTGCATAATACTACACATTTCCGCTATGTGCAGCGATTGCAAGAGAATCTGCAACGGGCCTGCCTACAAGCCGAGAAGTCCGCCGAAAAACTAAATGCCGGGAATAAAAGGCTGTATGATCATAAAGTTAAACACAGAGACATTAAACCTGGAGATGCAGTGCTTCCTGGCATCGGAATCATCTACTCCCTATTCCCCGAGTGGAGGAGGGGGATGTGGAGTGGCCGTCATCCTCGTTGGATGGGGAGATATCAATGGAAGAAGAAGAGTCAGGGAACTACGATGTTCCGGAAGATCCACAAGAGGGAACCACTCAAAGGGGCCCTCAACAGAGAGCACCTTCCGGCGGAGCTTCGGGTAAAGGGCTCCGGGAGCGCTCGCCCCAGGTGCTGGCTCCGGAAGATTCAGTATTGGACCCGCTGAGCCCGTGCTTCATACCCATTCATGACAATGTAGAGATCGCAACCCCCTCAAGGGAAGAACTCCAGGTGCAAGACTCAGATAGTCACTTTCCCGCGGGAGTGACCGAACAGCAGTTAAGGCAAAGTCAGAGGAAAGGGCAACCTCCAATGAGGATGGCCTACGATCAGTTTGGGGCACCCCTCTATGAGGCTCAGCAGTGGGCTCGCAATCGAGTGAAATCAGTAATTGTGATGTTTATCGAGATGTACAATCTGATTTAGAGGAAGAATGTTATGTTAGGCATTTTTCATTATATAACGTTGTGCCAGTTTAAGGTATCGTCCAAGCAGGATCGTTGGAATCCGCAGGGGGGAGTATGTAGCCGGGACCCTCTTTCCACCCTTGTTGTTGTTATGGGTGGGTATGCTGCAGTTAGGGAACACTCCGATATCGGAGGTTCCGCATAAGGGAGCCGCCATGTTGTGGTTTGCATCAGCGCAGACTTAGCCTAGCAGAGGTTGCGCATGCGCAGAGCAAGGGTGAGGAAAAGCCCACAAAGGAGGTAGAGCATAACGGGTCCCATCAGCCCCCGCGGGTCCCCGTGATGCGCCTGGACCAATGAGGTGCGAGGCCAGGAGGAAAAGGAAGTGGTTGTGCGCACGTTAGGTCAGAGATGTTTGGAGAGGAGAAGGAGCTTCGGTGTGGGGAGGCAGACCGCCCCCTACCTAGGCCGCATGCCCCAGGCCCAGTTAGGCCCTGAGTCCCCGTAGAGACAAGCGGAGCTAGGGACTGGCCATAGTTAGGTTCCGGTTCCCCTTTTTGCCACACTATCACCACTGGGACAGTTCTAAGTGGCGGGAGGTCTGGGCGCAGACCCCGCTATCAAGCCGCAGCGTGTCTGGGTGGGATCGCCATAGACAGCTACGGGTGACGTCATCTACACCTTGCTGATCCTTTGTGAAGATTGTAGCCGCACCGGGTACTGGAGTGCCCGGCAGCTCATTCTAAAGTGCACCAACTGTACCATCATTCTTTCAGGACACAGTGGCTGCGCAGTCACACTTATACACATTCATTGACTCACTTGAGGGTGGGAGAACTATTCCCAAGGGGAACTGGACACTGGGTGGGATCACCCAGATGAGCATTCGGCGAGACGCAGAGTATAGTGTCTCCTCTAGGGAGGGACACCTGTTGGTATAACATATATGGTTACTGCAAGTAAAGTTAATTGGTTAAGGGATATTGCTGTGTGTGTGTGTTATATACATAAGTCCTGCGAAGACCCACTTCCCCTCGGGCGGAAGCTGTCGCAGGTGGAGGCGCTGCACCTAGTTATAGGTATTGGGTGTACCCCAGGCTCTCCGTGCAGAGGCTCAGACCCTGTGAGCCTGCAGGTAATACAGCATATGGTAGTGACCTGTGTTCGCTAGGAAGCAGGGCTACACAGTGTTAAGGAAATAAATAATAAAACATAAGTGTGAATCACCTATAAACAATTAAAAAATACTCTTCACTAGCCAGTGATAAAAAAGTATTGAAAATACAAATAGTGATTGGCAGCTCAACTTCCTCAAATGGGACTGTTCCAAGTCCCAGGATGTGTAGTTTATTTTCTTCTGGGAGAGGAGGAGCGCAAATGTGCTCAGTGGTACATGTGAATAAAAGAAATAAAAGCAAATATAGTGCAGAGGGTTGATACTAAAAAATGTCAATCGTTAAGCCTTAGGTAGTTGCACTCACAAAACTTCTTGTAAAAATAAGCATGTCAGAGATTCTTCTCTCTCTGACTGGAGCCCTTGTGATGGATGTATGTAGTAATTCTCAGGATATCCCTCAATACAGTAGGTGTATGGTGTTGGCATGAAAAAGAAAAAAGCCACAATAGTGCATACTATTTGACCAAATGTATTCAATGCAGAGTATAAAGAGCAATTAAACTCACATTTCCAAAGAATATAACAGGCATTGGAGAGAACCGCCGAACATAGAAGGACCCCGTCGGTACACAGCTTCTTAGCACTTCACTCACGTCTCACAATCTGAGTTCCGCATGCATCACTTCCGTGGCAGCATCACAGGTGAGGGCGGTAGTGCAGTCTGCCTCTGGGATCAGCTCCGATTTGCCAGTCCTTCAGTCCCCCGGTTTCTCCAGCAACGCTAACTACGCGTTTCCCTGTTGCTTCGTCAGGAGTTATGCTGCATGGGTCTATCTGATTACTATATATAGGCCCATCAATTAGGTAATACAAATGTAATATGTAAATTTTAACCCCCTCTCTGCTCAAACATAGCGCGAGGCCAAAAAACCCAGTGATAATGATACAGATGTCTAGTAAGCTACAATACTTTAATGATTCTAAAAAAATCTAAATATATAAATAATAAAAAATGTAGAAAAAATGGAACAGGACAAAACTGGAGGAAGAGAAGAATCCAAAAAAAAACCAGGAGAATTATTCAAAATAGACAGCTATATAAACTGCAAAACTGCATTTGTGATTTATCTATTACAGTGTACTTGTGGGTTGCAGTACATTGGACGTACTTCAAGACCACTACGTATCTGATCACATTTGTGCTCCTCCTCTCCCAGAAGAAAAGGACTTACAGGGGAACCAGGGTCAGGGAATGATAGTCCAAGGTGACGTGGCTACAATCTCTCTTTGGCTTTAAATACCTCCCGTCCACGCAGGAGGCGTAACATCCACCATACATTTATACATTAAACATTGAAATGCAATAACCAACTTTAACATGGTACAGTCAGACCTTTAGTAATAATGAGCAGGGTCAGCTTTGCGCAACATGTTTCCTTCACTGTCATACATGATCACAGAGTAACATCGCTGGCGGCATCCTCATTGACATACTCAACCCTATCGAGGTGTATGTTTTGGCCTACATGCCAGGTTTTTCTCAGGAAAGCAAACCTTTCCTCCCTTTGATGGGCACTACGTGCAGAGGCTCAGACCCTGTGAGCCTACAGGTAATACAGCATATGGTAGTGACCTGTGTTCGCTAGGAAGCAGGGCTACACAGTGTTAAGGAAATAAATAATAAAACACAAGTGTGAATCACCTATAAACAATTAAAAAATTCCCTTCACTAGCCAGTGATAAAAAAGTATTGAAAATACAAATAGTGATTGGCAGCTCAACTTCCTCAAATGGGACTGTTCCAAGTCCCAGGATGTGTAGTTTATTTTCTTCTGGGAGAGGAGGAGCGCAAATGTGCTCAATGGTACATGGTCCATGAGAGATGCACGCACCCACTCTTTCCTGTGCATTTCTGCCTGGCGCATTAAATCCTCCGGAAGGTAAGGGTAATTGTATCCTTCTGCTCTAAAGCGTTGTACTAGCACCCTATTGGCACAACTAGATTTGGTTAAACTATGCCTGTAGGCCTGACCTGGTAGGACCCAATATACTGGTCCTTCCCACAGAGTCTCGCTAGTTGAGGCCTCTCCTGGTTGTCCAGAGAAAAGACCTTCATCCAATTTAGTGCAACACTTGCGCATAATCTCTGCTTGTTGCTGCGCAGAGAAATAACCATCTTCCCACCAGTGGGCAGTATGGGATCCCCGTTCTAGCAAGAACCATGTGCGCTTTAAGTGGGGCACGTATCCCCTAAAATTCATATCCCACCATGGTAATTCATCTGCGTCAGTAGACACATTGTCAGTCATATTTGAGGTAGTCATTGTGCAAGGGACAGCTGCCATTTTTACTGAAGGAATGGCCACTGTCAAAACAGGGGTAACCGTTCTTGACAACCGGGTTTTGCCACTATGATCCTCATCTTTAATTGTGGGCCACTTTCCGGACTCGGGGAACGATTAATGGGATGAGGTGATGGGGCTGAACGGAATGAGTCCCGGGCTCCAAAGATCAAAGTCTCGGGTGAAAGGGAGCGGTGGTCCCCAGTAGGTGTGGCAGCCGGTCAGACTGTCCATAACAAGGTCAATTTCTGACCGTGCCCCAGAGTACAGGCTACAGCTCCGGAGGCCTTGGCAATGTCCTCTCAGGCCTGTGTCTTCAAATAACAGCGGCTTTGCTCTGCCCCCTGCTCCCAGACTCGGTTGGGAACTGTTGACTCGCCCGATACAAAGTGAAGCCAAACGCGGGATTCACTAACAAGTGAAGTGCATTTTGGTCTGGGCGGGCAAAAATATGCCCGATCGCACGAGATGCTTTCCCCCCCACCCACCCCAGCTATTGTGCTTAAAGTTCTACAGCGCGATACCATGCACGGCTCTTACAGGCGATAATGAAGTATCAATATACATTTTAATAATAGTGTACTTGTGTAGGGGGTCTCCTGAGCTGAACTGCATTGGTTTCAGCCTCGGGGAACCCCTACTTCATGAGATACAGGCCCCATTATGAGGTGCCAGTATCCCTTGTGCTTATAAAGCTCCCGCATCACGCGACCAGGGGATTTAAATCCTGCAGGGGGGTACCGGCACCCCATAACGGGGCCTGTATCTCATGAAGTAGGTGGTCCCCGGTGCTGAAATCAATGCGGTTTAGCTCAGGAGACGCCCTGCTCATCTACACTAGTATCAAAACACACATCACAATAAAAAATAATTAATTACCGTTGCGGCTATTCGCTATGGATGGTAATGAAGCTGCTTTAATATAATTTGTATTTATATTGTGCGGGACCAGGGGGTCTCCTGAGCTGAAACGCATTGATTTCAGCCTCACGACCCCTGCTATCCGAGTTACATGCCCAGATAAGGGGTGCTGGTATCTCCATTATTTACATGTCACACGTCACACAACGTGGATGCTTTAAAAATGGCGGTGACACTGGCATCCTATGCCCCATACCGGGGCCTGTAACTCGTGAAGCAGGGGTCCCTGAGCCATAAATCAAATAGTGTCAGCTCAGAAGACCCCTTGCTCCTGCACACTATTAAAAAAAAATACATTAAAGGAGCTTCATTACCTTAGTGGCTGTCCGCTAAGACAATGAAGGGGTTAAGGCATAATAACATGTTTATTGGGACAATTGTCCACAATAAACATTGCAATACACCCACCTCCTGTGACCCCAACAACATCATACCCCTTAACATACATAAAATATCTTTCTTTTTTTTTTATGCACAGGAATTATACTATATGCCGGCGGTGGCCCTCGGGTGTTCCCAGCGGGTGTCCGGGGGTCCCTGCTTGCCTGCGGTACCCATCCTGTGCCTCCCCCCCCCACAAAACGTACTTTAAAATAAATACACCCCACTCCCTCCCCCGCCCCCTAACACTTACAGTAAAATAATGGCCCATATTACTATTATCCACAAATGGATATTAGTGCATATACTCAAACCACCCTCAGCTTCCTATCCTTCCTCCATCTCCGCTCAGGAAAAGGTGGAATCCATACGGCAGAACATCCCCTCTGTTTCTTCCTCCCATCCTACACCTCTTCCTAACTCTCCTCCTGCCTTCCTTGACTCTTTTTCCACTGTCTCAGAGGAGGATGTGTCACTGTTGATCGCCTCTTCTCCCTCTACCACTTGCCCACTTGACCCCATTCCCTCCCATCTCCTAAAACCTCTTGCTCCTACCATAATCCCTATGCTCACACACATTTTTAACTCCACCTTCTGCTCTGGAACCTTTCCATCCTCCTTCAAACATGCAACAGTCATACCATTACTCAAAAACTGCACGCTTGACCCTACCTTTCTTTCTAACTATAGACCTGTCTCCCTCCTGCCTTTTGCCTCTAATCTCCTTGAACGTCTTGTATTTTCTTGCTTGCTCCATTTTCTCAACACCTATTCTCTCCTAGACCCTCTTCAATCTGGCTTCCGCACTGCTCACTCCACGGAAACAGCCCTCACTAAAATAACTGACGTCCTCCATGCTGCCAAAGACAGAGGTCATTAAACTCTGCTCATATTACTCGACCTCTCTGCAGCATTTGACACCGTGGACCACCCTCTTCTCCTTCACATTCTCCATACTCTTGGTATTCGGAACAAAGCTCTATCCTGGATCTCATCCTACCTCTCCCATCGTATTTTCAGTGTCTCTTCTGCTAACACCTCCTCCTCCTCTATTGATCTCTCTGTGGGGGTACCCCAGGGCTCTGTCCTTGGACCTCTTCTCTTTTCTCTGTACACACTCTCTCTAGGTGACCTAATAACATATTTTGGGTTTAATTATCACCTCTATGATAACACACGACACACAAATATACTTTTCAACACCCGACGACACACAAATATACTTTTCAACACCCGACCTTACACCTGCTGTACAAACCAAAGATTCTGAATGTCTCTCTGCTATATCATCCTTGATGGCCTTCCGCCACCTTAAACTCAACATGGCTAAAACAGAGCTCCTCATACTTCCTCCCAAACCTGGCCCTACTACCTCCTTCCACATTACTGTTGGAACTACGATCATTCACCCAGTAGCCCAAGCACGCTGCCTTGGGGTCACACTCGACTCCTCTCTCACATTCGCCCCTCACATTCAAAACATTTCTAAAACTTATCGCTTTTTCCTCCGCAATATAACAAAGATACGCCCTTCCCTCTGTTGCTCGACTGCTAAAACCCTGACTCAGGCCCTCATTCTCTCCCGTCTTGATTACTGTAACCTCCTGCTGTCCGGTCTTCCTGCCTCTCACCTGTCTCCCCTACAATCTATCCTAAACGCTGCTGTCAGAATCACTCTACTCTTTCCTAGATCTGTCTCAGTATCTCCCCTCATGAAATCCCTCTTCTGGCTTCCGATCAAATCCCACATCTCACACTCCATTCTTCTCCTCACTTTTAAAGCTTTACACTCTTCTGCCCCTCCTTACATCTCAGCCCTAATTTCTCGTTATGCACCATCCAGACTCTTGCGTTCTTCCCAAGGATGTCTTCTTTCTACCCCCTTTGTATCTAAAGCCCTCTCCCGCCTTAAACCCTTTTCACTGACTGCCCCACACCTCTGGAATGCCCTTCCCCTCAGTACCCGACTAGCACCCTCTCTATCCACCTTTAAGACCCACCTTAAGGCACACTTTCTTAAAGAAGCATATGAATAGCACTGTGGATATTCTGAACACATGATACATAAAACTTGGCCCCCTGCAGACGCACTTACCAGAACTCCCTCCTACTGTCTCTGTACGTTCTTCCTACCTAACAATTAGACTGTAAGCTCCTCTGGGCAGGGACTCCTCTTCCTTAATGTTACTTTTATGTCTAAAGCACTTATTCCCATGCTCTATTATTTATTTGATTACCACATGTATTACTTCTGTGAAGCGCTATGTACATTAATGGCGCTATATAAATAAAGACTTACAATACAATACAATATGCCCATTTAAAATACAACATTAAACAGCATAAATAAAACTTGCTCTCACCCCTGCCAGGCTGCCACGATGAAGGCCATCCTCATCACCATCCATGCCCTCTGTTGCCACAAGCAATACAGTACATTAAAATACAAAAACAATCTAATGTCCCTTAACCCCTTAATCATTTTAGCGGTTAGTAACTGCAATAGTAATTAAGGGGTTAACCCACCCTCTGCCACTACCCACCCAGAAGGCCTAACCACCATCCCCAGGCAACTACCCCCACCCTTCACCCATTCATTGGTACAGAGGTACATCATGCTCATCTAATATGGGCATGATTTACCACTGTAGTAAGACATGTGGAAGGAATACAAAAACAGGCCCAAAACAAAAAAAACACATAGCTAAATAAAACACAGCAAATGGCAAAATAAAACACATCACATAGTCCATTAAATAGATAACAAATGCCAATAAAACAATTGAATGGCACAGTGGGAACATCATGCCCTTATAAAATGGGCATCATTTAACACTATGTCAGTCAATGGTCAACCTAAAGAAAACAATCACAAACAAGATCCAATGCATTCAAAACAATCTCAAACTAAAAACAAATAAAGAAGTAAACCAAACAAAATTACCGCCAATCAATTAACCAAATCCAAAATAAAGACCAGAATAAACAATTTAAACACCAAAACAAAACCATGAATAAATAAAATAAATATCTAAATAAACAGGATCAAACAAAATCCAATGCAATCAAAACAATGAGAAACTAAAAACAAATAAAGAAGTAAACAGAACTAAATTACCACCAATCAATTAATCCAATCCAAAATAAATACCACAATTAACAATTAAAACAAAACAAAACCATTAATAAATAAATAAAAGCTCAAAGTAACCACCATCAGACAAAATCTAACTACCAAAAAGAAGCCACTGTTAAAAATCAAGCAACCCCCCCCCCCTGAAAGAAACTATTTAAAACACCACTAAAAATGACATCTTACTAAATAAAACTAAAAATTAAATTGGCCAAACATTTCTAAACAAAAAAGCAGGATGTGGGTAACCAGTGCATCAGAGAAGAACACGTCTCTTAAGACATATATAAATCATCCGTTGGGACCTCTCCAAGATAGTAATAATTGAGGGACTAGCACTTAGTGCCATCAAGCACAATAAATAGTACATGTGTTGTCCCCTTTACCATAGGCAATAAAGTGATATATAAAGAAGACTCACTGTTTGCTTCTGAATTTCTTCAATGGAGTGTGCAGTGTGCTAAGGAATCAAAGGAAATGTGTCAACTCCCAATCAGTATTAAGACCAAAAGGGACCCTGGTCCTCAAAGTAAAGATCCAAAAGGCCTCCCTCTGGTCAAGTCTCCTAATACGATCGCCCCCCCTCACATGAGGTGACACAAATTCAATTCCAGACGCTTTAAGATACCTCACATCCCACCTGTGGCAGTGGACACAATTTTGTGGGACCGGATAACTAAGGTCCTTATTCTTAATGAGTCTAAGATGTTCCATTAGTCGTAGTTTTAAACACCTAGTAGTCCGTCCCACATACTGTTTCCCACAGCCACAGGTGAGGAGATAGATCACAAATGAGGTCTTGCAGTTAATAAAACTGTGTATGTCAAATTTCTCTGTATTTATGTATGTCTCTTTATGGATATACATATATACGGAGGACAAGCAATGTTTGTTTTTTGCAAATGCTTGCTTTTATGTATTTAAAATGTATTTTGCTTTTTTGTTTAGAAATGTTTGGCCAATTTAATTTTTAGTTTTATTTAGTAAGATGTCATTTTTAGTGGTGTTTTTAAAAAGTTTTTCATTGGAGGGGATGCTTGATTTTTAATAGTGGTTTCTTTTTGGTAGTTAGATTTTGTCTGATGGTGGTTACTTTAAGCTTTCATTTATTTATTAATGGTTTTGTTTTGTTGTTTTAATTGTTAATTGTGGTATTTATTTTGGATTGGATTAATTGATTGGTGGTAATTTAGTTCTGTTTACTTCTTTATTTGTTTTTAGATTCTCATTGTTTTGATTGCATTGGATTTTGTTTGATGCAGTTTATTTAGATATTTATTTTATTTATTCGTGGTTTTGTTTTGATGTTTTAATTGTTTATTCTGGTCTTTATTTTGGATTTGATTAATGGATTTGTGGTAATTTTGTTCGGTTTACTTCTTTATTTGTTTTTAGTTTGAGTGTTTTTAATGCATTGGATCTTGTTTGTGATTGTTTTTATTTAGGTTGACCATTGACTGGCATAGTGTTAAATGATGTCCATATTATATGGGCATAATGATGCCACTGTGTCAATCAATTGTTTTATTGGTATTTGTTATCTATTTAATTGGCTATGTGATGTGTTTTATTTTGCTATGTGCTGTGTTTTATTTAGCTATGTGTTTTTTTTGTTTTGGGCCTGTTTTTGTATTCCTTCCACATGTCTTACTATAGTGGTAAATCATGTCCATATTAGATGAGCATGATGTACCTCTGTACCAATGAATGGGTGAAGGGTGGGGGTAGTTGCCTGGGGAGGGTGGTTAGGCCTCCTGGGTGGGTAGTGGCAGAGGGTGGGTTAACCCCTTAATTACTATTGCTGTTACTAACCGCTACGGTGATTAATGAGTTAGGGGGCATTAGATTATTTTTTTTAGTGTACTGTATTGTTTGTGTCCATTATTGGACTGTATTTGTTAGGGGGCGGGGGAGGTAGGGAGGGGGTGTATTTATTTTAAAATATATTTTTTATTTTTTGGGGGGCACACGATTGGTACTGAAGACCAGCGAGGACCCCTGGACTCCCGCAGGGATCACCCGAGGGCCTTGGACACCCGCGGGGATAATCCAAGGGCCCGGGGATCACACGGGGACACCTGCTGGCCTGTTTAATTGTGTGCTGACAAAAAGGTAAACAATGCTTTTTTGACTGTCTCCAGCTCTTTTGCGCCAGCCTTTAGCTGGTGCAGCAATCTGGCGTGCTTTAATATCACGATTGACTTATCACTGGTTATCCTGGTTTGTGATAAACACCGATCAGGCAAAAAACGATCGGACGTATTTTTTTCCCATGGCTAAAAAAATGCCTTTTAAGGCCGATAAAGAACTGTTATCACTGCTTAGGGAATCGTGCAGCAGGCAGTATCAGTTTTATAAGCCATTTATCGCTTAAAAGCAATTATCACTGTTTAGTGCATAGTCCCCTTAGTGTGAATCTGGAGAACCTGGTTCATATTCCCAGTGTCGGCTCCTTGTGACCTTGGGCAAGTCACTTTATCTCCCTGTACCCAAAAATAAATAAAATACATAGATTGTAAGCTCCAGAGGGCAGGGATTGTCTCTGTAAAGTTCTAAGTAAAAGTAGCCGCATAATACAAGAACAACCAACAATTATTATTATTATTATTATTATTATTATTATTATTATTATTATTATTATTATTATTATTATTATTATTATGGCAATATACAGTAAAACATTTTAAATTAGAAAATATAAAAACAATGCTACAATATCTATGTATTCTTCTACATTTAGGATATTATGTGTTAAAACAAAGAACATTTTGTTTGTATGCTCTACCCCATGTTTTGCTAGTGGCTGTGAGAAATTTAAGAATGGATGGCTTGTGTTTGACGCAGACCGTTAACAAGAGATGTTTATGCCACCTCATATCCGACAGATTTTTTTTGATGCTAGTAAATGGTACAAATGTGGACATATAACACAATTTGACAAGTGCAATATAACGCGCTTCACACAATCCCTCACTAACACATTTTGTTGACATTCTGTGAATTGCAAGCTATCATAAAGGTCAGAATTGTAGCAAATTAACTTGAAACATTGATGACTGAAGCACAAAATCAAAATTACCTTCTTCGCATCAGTTTTGCTCAAAAATGGCTTAGATGCTGTACATTAGCCCCAAAATATATATGTAGGGCTTGATGTTAATGAAGTCTGCCTGATATTATACGTTACTTTAATTGTTTAAGCCTCAAAGAACCACAGCGAGGATGAAGAAAAGTGTGCAATGCATGGTTAGTAATATTGAATTCATTACAGTATTTTAAACTTGCACTCAAAAAAATCCAAAATGGCCATTTTGAAAATCAGTGCAAAATCTAATCATTCTCCTTAGATAGCTTATAAAGTTAAAAATGTTAAGTGAATGTCAAACAGCTTCTTCTACAGAATCAATTGTATTATAGCCCTGCACACATGAAAAAAAAATTTGGGCACCTATTCATCTTTAACTGTGGGCATCTGAATGTAGTAGGGTTCCCCTGGGCACCCACTCATTACCTCCGCTGCGGGGGTGGTCGCGGGTGTCGCTAGAGTCAAGCGGCAGTCCCACTGGTGCTTCAGGAAGGTGGGGGCAAGAGCAGGGAGCGCACCGGTGCCACCATGTTGGTACATCGCGCATGCGCATTGGAGATGCGTGGCGCGGTGGCCATTAAAGTGATGCGCATGCTCAGAGGCTGCAAGAGAAAGGTGGCAATGTATGATAGGCTCTGCATGGGGAACTACAATCCCCAGCAGCCCTAGGGGCTGTAGTCAGGTGTCCACAGCAACCAATGCGATGCGCAGAATCTCCTGCAGGGAGATTGATACAATACACGCACTGCAAACCATGCCAGTAGGTGCCAGGAGAGGATAGGGGAAGGAGGTGAATGTGCATAGAGGCAAGTAGCCTCTGCATTAGGCCAGAACCCCCCCTTGGCCCCAGATAGGCCCTGAGCCTTTACTAAGCTTGTGGTTGCTTTAGGGACAGGCCCCGAGATAGGGAACCTGCCCCATTAGTATTGTGTTGAGTCAGGGATACCGCAGATGCTTAGTATCCTGATAACAGAGGTCTGGGACCAGGCCTAATCTAGCAGAGAGAGAGAGACTGCCTTCAGGGTGAGACCACCCCTAATGGACAACAGCCCAAGCGGAGTCAGGATGCTGCGGAGGAGATCGTGGATCCTTTGCTAAACTCCAAGCAAAACCGAGCAATGTTGAGCTCCCTTGATTATTTGTCAGAATGAGCTGTGTGACACTAAAACTCACTCCATACATGAAGTGATTTGAAATGTTAAAAACAACTGTGCTGAGGCGCATGCGCGACGGGAACGGAGATGGAGGTCTGAACTGAGAGCTCCGTAACCCACCGGCAAGAATTAAATAAATATTGATAGCAAAACTCAACTCAGCTGCAGCAAATTAGCAGCATGCAATATAGGAATACCCACAGCATACAATTCCATGGCGGCCACAAGAAAAAAGTCAAAACAGAAGGTAGATGTCCGCACTTACATCGTGGGGGCTAAAAAGCCTAGGGAAATGGACAGCATGGCGGGATCAGACTCTGACTCCGCACCGGAGATAGAGGTAGGGACGGACGACCCGACAGGCGCCATGAAGCGGGAGATAGCGCAGCTTCTCTCCGATCTGAAAACCTTTTTCAGAGGCGTAGTGGAACACCTGCGGAAAGACATTTTAAATATTGGAAACCGCACGAACGACCTCGAGGAAAAAATGGAGGAATCCACACGAGGCCAAAAAGAGACAGACTCCAGGGTCACCATGCTGGAACGGAAAGTGGCAGAATTGGAAGAACGCCACGAGGATAGCGAGAACCGCGACAGAAGAAACAACCTCAGGGTGAGGGGGATCCCTGAAGAGATACAAGACCCTGAAGCAATGCTGAATAGGTGGATGACTTCCATCATGCCGGGAAAGACAGAGGCAGAATTGGTCATGTACCGGTGCCACCGAGCACTGAGGGCACGTGCACTGCCTAACAATCCCCCCCGGGATGTAATCCTACATTTACACCACTTCACCACAAAAGCAGAAATCTGCAAAATCACCAGGGCCACCCCTACAGTGAAATTCGAGGGAGTAGAGATGGCCATTTATCAGGACATTTCCCCGATCACGCTATCCAGACGCCAGGCCCTCCAACCGGTCACTAGAATTTTACGAGACAAAAACGTAAAATATAGATGAGCCTTTCCCTTCGCCCTGATTGTGGTGCAGCATGGACGGTCTCATGTCCTCAAACACCTATTGGACGGCCAGGAGTTCCTGAAAAGACTGGACATACCGAACATGCTGCAGATCGAACCCCCGGTAGAACGCCCCCCAAGGCAGGCAGAATGGGAGAAGGTGGGCCCTCCAGCCGGCCACCGGCAGGATAAAGCGAGACCCTCAAGACCTGCCTGAAAAAAGAGTCTCCTGGCTGTTTTCTAGTTTCTGCAGAACTAGGAGTTACTGTTAACACCCCGGTTGTTCCACTAATAAAGAGACTATCACCCTACCTATAAACTGCCTTACGACTACGGGCTCCGGGGTTACCCCCTAGCCCCCCCCCCGATGGTCCGGACCCAAGCGGTAAAGTCCCTGCTGATACACACAGAAAATCTAGTGAAAAAAAAAAGACTAAGGGAAGCGAGACTCCATTTACCTACCAAAATTGCGTCCCAGCAAGATCCGCGGGACGAGCTGAGGAAGAAGCGCCAATTCAGAATGGCGGACGCAGTTTGGGCGCGAAAGCTGGGAGCTCCGGTCAGCTCCACCTCCGAGACACACCTCCTTCTTCAGCTGCGCGCAGGCGTTATGCGCGCTGGATCCGGCGGATGTCGGGAGGCGGTCCTTCGCTGAGCCCCGTCGCAGGGGAACTGACGTCAGAGACAGGAAGAGGGACAAGGTGAGATATATTACTGCATTCTGGGACACCTGACGCTCGTAGAGAGACCCATCATTACATTGTAATATGAACATTAATAGAGATATTAATATCTGGCATTTAGCAGCAGTTACATATTCAATGTTTAGACTTCCCAAGATCGGCTTGCTCTCGCCAATACACTTATGTAATTCTTAGCCGGTTCAGCCAAGGACATCTCATAGTATTCTTATATTTAATAAAGTTACTCACTTTTGATATCCTGTTGGGGGATACCTTTTGCTGGAAGGTGTGAATAACAAAGCCTTCCCTTCCTTTTGCCTGCTTCCCGCATAAACAATTCCCCTGGGAAGCCAGGCTCAAACAGAGCAGGATATCCTATTTAGCATCCTACTGGCCACGTCAATAAACCTTTTGAAGTGGGCTTTTGCTTTTCGCATAACCAATTAGGTCAGTTACCTATTGATCAGGGCGATGTATCACACCTCTCTGTTGATATACACTTCCAGTGAATACTCATATGAGGCACCATTTGGTTCCTTACGCATTATAAAGACAGGCATTCTGCCTGTACATTAGCACACCATTAGCTTTCTGCCTGTGTATTTCAAAAACTGCAAAAAGTCACTTTATCAAAAATATATGTCCCTCTTATCACAAAGTTATATTTTTAATATGTGTGTACTTGGGGGGTGACCCGGAGGCTGTACCCCAAGGCTCAGGGTCCTGGCTTACTCAGTTACCAAATTACCAGTTTTCAGGTAACTGTTTATTCAGCACTGCATATAAGATTAACCCCTTAAGTCCCAGTGGGTGGGTTATGCAGACCCTGATCCAGCAACAACATCATTTACACAGGGGAATAAGCATTTTCATGTTATTTAACAAGGGTTAAGTCACAGTTCTGGGCCTCAGCCCAGTTAACCCCTTGTCTCCCTGGCGAGGTTAGAGGGGGGCCCTTGGGGAGTAACCCCGTTAATCCCGGGCCAAACCCTCACTATCGTCACACTGACGTCAGAGACAGCGTCTACCAGGAAGAAGGGACAGCCGCCTGATGCGGAAAACCGAAGGAGGCGAATGAAAGACACGCAGAGCAGGGAGGGGGGTCTCCGCAGAGGGGTGCGCGCATTCCCCGGCTGAGGAGCAGAGGGGACACTTTAAGGAGAATTATAGTATAGATAATACAGAGTAGTCGTGAAAAGTCAGACAGATACATAGGCTAAGATCAGGAGATAATCTCTAGTTAGCTAACTAATTATACAGTTGAGTTTAAACTTTAGATGATTAAGGAATATTGTTATCATAAGACAATGTTAACACTGCCGGCGGGGGGGGGCTGGTGATTACCTTTATCCCCACCCGTTGGCATGTGCCCCTGGGGCTGGACTGCAGCCTTAAGCTGCAACCCGGTCAAAGACCTGGGAACCCGTGATCTGGTACACATCTCAAAATCTAGGACAGAAAAAGAAGAGTATCCAGAATACTGGCGGATTTCCCAGGCAGCAAACCACAGGTCAGCTAGGACCAAGGTGGTTTTCCCTGTACTTGTTATGGGATTATATGTTCCCTGTCATCTCCTTCTGTGTTTTCCCACTCCTTCCTCAGGTACCCCAACAGGAGGTCGTCCGACGACAAGAGGTCAACAACACAGCTACTGGCAGTCACAGAAATTCCAAGGCACGGGTAGGAGGCAAAAGCACCGCACCCACAGAGACTCACTACACACACAAACATGGCTCTAAGGTTCCTGTCACAAAATGTTAAGGGTTTCAATTCCCCCCAAAAACGCAGAATCGCCTTTGCAGAATTTAAGCGTAGGAAAATTGATATTCTGTTTCTTCAAGAGACGCATTATTGCTCTAACAAAAACCCAGGGTTTATAGACAAAAACTTTAGAAGGTTGTATCTCGCCTCAGCCAAAGAAAAGAAAAAAGGAGTTGCCATTTTACTCCATAACAGAGTCCCGTTTGAGCTGGAAAAGATAAAACGTGATCCAGGAGGCCGATATATAATACTGGTGGGCCAGATACAACAATGTAGAACCACGCTGGCATGTATATATGCCCCATGTGAACACGACCCTCAGTTCTTTGAGGGATTTTTTCTTAAGCTCAAACAATGGGCTGTGGGCAACATAATATTAGCGGGAGACTTTAACAAGGTCCTGGACCCGCGAATAGATAGATCCCCGAGAAAGGAAAAAACAAGACAAATGGGGGCATCAGCTCTTATAGAAGGGTTACGAAGAGGATGCCTGGTAGACATCTGGAGGGAACAACACCCAGGCGAGCGCACTTACACCTTTTACTCACACCCACATGACAGTTATAGTAGACTGGATCACTTTTTTGTATCGAGCAGAATGGTCCCACAAATCACCGAAACTCTAATCCATGACATCTCATGGTCGGACCATGCATCGATCGAGCTACGATGCACGCAAATTAGGCCAATCAGCCCGGGGGCAAATTGGAAACTAAACGAGTCCCTGATCAAGATCCCTGAATTAGCCCAGACAGTTAAAGATGAGATCAGGCAATTCTTTGTTACGAATACAGGCACAGTGGATTCCCATATAACACTGTGGGAGGCCCATAAGGCCACGATGAGAGGAACGCTGATTAGCCTAGCAGCAAGACGGAAAAAACAGAGGGAAATAAAATTGACACAGCTATATAAGAGGTTACATGAGCTCTCTATACTACATAGCCGATCAGGTAGAGGGGACATTCTTAAGGAGTTGAAGGATGTAAGGATAGAACTTAACCTCCTCCTCACATCCCAGGCTGAGAGAGACATGAGTTGGACCAAGAGGAAATTCTTTGAGAAAGCCAACAAACCGGATACCATGCTAGCTAACAGGATCAGGAATAGGCAACCAAGTTATAACATACAGGCCATCAAAACTAAATCGGAGGAGATGTCCTCCAATCCTAAACGTATAGTGGAAGAGTTTAGACTTTTTTATGAACAGCTCTATAATGGGGAGAAGGTAACACACAACCCTAAAACGAACAAATTATTACAGACCTTCTTAAAGGAGGCATCCCTTCCCAGGCTGAACAGATTGGAGCGCGAGGCAATTCAGACTGATTTCACTCTGGAGGAGCTGACCGCGGCCATTAAGAATCTAAAACCCTCTAAGGCCCCAGGACCCGACGGGTTCTCGAATTTATACTACAAAAAATTTGTCGGGGTTCTGGCAACGCCCATGCTCAAGTTATTTAACGGAGTTTTGGCGGGGGAACCCTTTTCGGAACAGATGCTCCAGGCGTCGATATCTATAATTCATAAGAAGGACAAGGATCCCACAAACTGTCAAAGCTATAGGCCGATCTCCTTAATCAATTCGGATGTTAAGATATACTCCAAATTACTGGCCAATAGATTGAGCGTGATCCTGCCAAGGCTTATCCACCCGGACCAGGTTGGCTTTATTAGAGATAGACAAGCGGCCGACAACACTAGAAGGATAATAGATATAATTAATTACATCAACGCCAACGGGGTCCGCGGAATAGTGCTAAGTTTAGACGCAGAGAAAGCCTTCGACAGGATTGATTGGCCATACATGGAGTCCACGCTTGGAGCATTTGGGTTCGGAGGTAAAATCTTAGGGGCAATAAAAGCATTGTATACAACTCCGACTGCCAGGGTGGTACATCAGGGTTTCCCATCAGAGTTGTTTAAAATCAAAAGCGGGACCAGACAGGGATGCCCACTCTCGCCCCTGTTGTTCGCCTTATGCGTGGAACCGCTAGCGGCTCACATACGTCGCAGTCCCGATATATCGGGAATACAAATCCACTCCCAAGAGCATAAAATAGCTCTATATGCGGATGACATCATTTTGTCTCTGACGAAACCGCTTACCTCGCTGCCCAATCTGTTTGCTCTAAAGGAAAAATTCAAGTAGAATCTCTGGTTTTAAAATAAATCAAGCTAAATCGGAGGCACTAAATCTAAATATCCCAAAGGAAACAGAGAAACTATTGGAAATTAACTTCCAGTTTAAATGGCAGTCCAAGGCTATAAAATATTTAGGGATCTATCTCACCAATCGTAGCTCCAATCTATATCAAGAGAACTATCCGAGACTATTAAGAGCCCTCACGAAGGAATTAAAGGACTGGTCCGAGTACGGTATATTCTGGATTGGCAGAATCTATTGTGTGAAAATGAACCTCCTCCCTAGGATACTGTACCTGTTCCAAATGCTTCCGATACCCGTAGTGCGATCAGACATTAAAGACCTGCAGAATGCAGTTACTAGATTCATTTGGAAAAACAAAACACCGCGGGTAAAAATGTCAATTATGCAAAGACCTAGGGAAACTGGAGGCTTAGCGGTACCGAGTTTGATGGCATATTACAAAGCGGCACAACTATGCCAAATTACACAATGGCATGGTGATCCAGAGCAAAGGCGCTGGGTGGCACTGGAGCGGGAGGAATGCGCCCCCGCTAGAGCTTGGGGACCTAATTTGGTACCCTAAATCTAGATTAAAAGATCTCAGAAACCCGCTGACCTCTGTGCTTAACTCACTCTCGGTCTGGGATACGGCTAAAAATAATCACTCATTAACCTCAAAACATACCCTGATGACTCCCCTATACGGAAATCCAGACTTTGCTCCAGGGCTGATTGATAAGAACTTCATACGTTGGCAGAAATGGGGGTTGAGAAGATTAAAAGACCTGGAGGGGCGCGACACGATTAAACCATTCGACCTAATTCAGTCAGAAACAGACCTACCCAACACTGAATTTCTTAGATACCTCCAGGTCCGGGCATTCTATACCAAACACCCGACTAGGCCGCCGCTAACCAATTTTGAGAAGCTCTGTGATCGGGGAACCGATATGCGGGGACTAATTTCTGCTCTTTACAGAGAGGTGGTCAGGTAGACATAGACAGCTCACATAAAACCAGGTTCATGGCACAATGGGAGACGGACTTGACAGGACCATTAGAAGACGATGACTGGACAGCAATCTTCAAGGCTGCGGCCAGTAGTTCGATATGTACGACATTGAAGGAGAACTCATATAAGGTACTAATGAGGTGGTATCTCACCCCAGTTAGATTAGCAAAATTTGTCGCGGGTGCTTCCCCACTCTGTCCCAGACAGTGCGGGGAACGGGGAGATCTGGTACATATGCTGTGGTCTTGTCCACGACTCATGCCTGTCTGGACACAAATTAGAGATTGGCTACAGAGGATATTTTTAGGCCTCAAAATTCAGCTGGACCCATGGGTGTTCCTGTTGGGTAAGCCCACAGATGAGGTCTCTAGATCGGGCAACAAATTAATAGCACATTTTGCCACGGCAATGAGGTGCGAGACTGCAGCACTGTGGAACCAGAACGTAATTCCATCAATAGATAAAATCCGGAACAGAATTTGGTTCGCTTGCCAGATGGAGAAGTTGACAAGTCTGGTCAACGACACTGGCACAAATTTCCGAAAAGTCTGGTCGCTATGGTTGGCGCAGACAGATATCCCAGGGATGAGCAATGCCGCCGTCTGGCTTTAATAGTGACAAATGGGTTCTCCTTCGAGGTCGGAGCAAAAAAGCAGGAAATGCGACGCCAAAACTAAGCTTAAAAAATAGAACAAGGCGACTTAAATGACCCTCCTCCGAAAATCAAGTCATGAGCGATACACACACTGATCAATCCGAGTACACAGTGCCATGGAAAGACCAGCGAAGAAAGAGAACAAAGATACCTCCTCAGCGCTACCTTCCCTTCCCCCCCCCCTCCACCCCTAGTAACCCTCTCCTCCCCATCTCCCCAACAATGTCGCGTCTACCCCTCCCAAGTTTGTCTAGCTGTTGTTTGTCAAGCAAAGTATTGAATGGTACACATATGACACTTGTATGTAATACCTTTGAAAAACCAATAAAAGAAAGTTATAAAAAAAAAAAAAAAAACAACTGTGCTGAAAATTAAATCTTCACAATATATCGCAAATGTAATTAACTGGTAAGATTGTTTGTATCATAGATTCATATCTTGTCATAGACTTTATAATGCATAGATCTATAAATATGAAAAAACGTATTAGTATTTCTGGACCAATTACAAGTAATGGATAAACAGACATACCTATATATTGACTCTAACTCCAATGATACTTCTGATGTTCTTGGGGTCTCCTCAACTGGTAAACCACACTCGTTGTCTTCTTTGAAAGAGATGAGTGTTGTTCAAGATTTAGAAAGTCTTCTTTCAGAACAAATATCAACAACTGATGATTTACCAGGGGGTGATTTATCTTCCTTTTTGGACAATATACATACAGGTTTTAGAAAGAAATCACTTTTTTGTCCAAATTTTGTTAAGGGTCCCCATCTGTGTACCTTTGAGAGACTAGTGGAAAGAGATTTGGCAATGTTATCTCAGCATTTTACTCATTGGCCCCCTACCTCTAACTTGTCTATGTTGGAGAGAAAGGAATTGAGTGATTTGCAGAAGGATAAGTCTTTAATAATTAATAATGCTGACAAGGGGGGAGCGGTCATTGTACAATCTTCCAAGGCCTATGAGATTGAGGCTTTACGTCAGTTAAATGACACTGATTCATACTCTAAATTGCCTTCCAATCCCACGGTCCAATTTAAAAGAGAACTTGCAGACTTGTTGGAATTGGGAAGGATTCTTCAGGTAATTAACAAAGAGGAGTTTGAATTTCTACTCACCCCTTGTCCCATTGTGCCGATATTTCACCATCTCCCAAAGATCCACAAATCACTGGAGAACCCTCCGGGGCGTCTCATCGTCTCCAGTATTGGATCTATGGGGGATGGTTTGTCTCGGTACATTGACTTTTTCCTGCAACCGCTGGTTAAGTGTTTACCCTCTTACATTAGGGACACAGTGGACCTCATTAAATCTTTAGGCGAAATTGCAACATACCGATTGGTGACAATGGACGTCTCGTCATTATATAGTATTATTGACCACGGGCAGGGGATGGCTGCTGTTCGTCACTATTTACACAAATCTAATTATTCTGGAGCACAAAATATTTTTTTATTAGATTCAATTATGTTCTTATTGACACACAAATGTTGAATTCATTTATTTAACTTTCCATTGCACTGTGTGTTTTTATAATACCCTCCTGTTCACTACCTCTGTTTGTGTATCATTGGTTCCAGCAGCCCTACTGTTAAGCGAAAGTATAAACAAATCATAAGCTTCTCATTGGTGGCTCAGCTGTCAGGGGAGTTGAAGTTTCTGTGTCCCCGTGTGTTTCCTGCTTATTTGAGATATAGCAGCTGTGTCTAAAGTAGCAATTACTTAGCGTCCCTGTCAGAGGGGGCGGGATGATTTTCATAGGCAGAGAGAGCTGTTACGTCACAAAAGGAGACGGGTACAGGGGGTATTTAAATTTTAAGTGTTTTGTACATACTTTACTCTTTGACAAAGGCCCTTGGTGGCTGAAACACGTCAGAGTTTGTCTGTTGCTGTTTTTTATGTGCTAATAAACGTTTTGTACCCAGTATATCTGCAATCTTGGTCCCACGATTTTTCAAAAGGCAGCTGCACCGCCACCCAAGAAACCTCTGCATTGTATACCAACTCGGTAGGAGCACGCCCTGCCGCACCTGGATCTCAAGAGACTTGTGAGTTTCATTTTTCCTGTTGGCACTTCACCCATGGCCTGTGACACCCATCTAAAATATACCTTATACAGAGGTTAGTGGGAGTCCACAAAGAGTGGCTTTAAGGGTTTCTAGTGGCAAGGATATAACTACATTGTGCTGTATAATTTGGAAGCAATTTATTGTTTGTACTGCATGGCTGTTCCCAGTGAGCATTGCATAGGAACGCTTGCTCCTATTCTTTCATAGGACAGCATTAGTAGCTTCTGTGTTCAGGTGGAAACAGTGCTTCATTTCGAGGCGCTGTTGAGATCAGCCCTGGGTGCCCTACTCACCTGAAGGAGACTATGGGGTCAGGATCAGATGGGGTGGAGTCTTAGGCAGCTCTTATAGTGCAGGCGACGGCGACGTGACCGATGACATCACCCGTCGCCACTGGTGAAACTTGTATGTTGATTTTTAGCGACGTCGCTGACGACAGGGCCAGTGACGTCACTAAAAGAGGCGGACCGCGCAATTTGATTGGTTTAGAGACATGTGGTGACTGTCTCTAAAAATGTAATTTTCCCGGTTTCAAATTTTTTGATCGCGACGTCACTCCGTCGCGCTTACTATAAGCGCTTGCGACGGAGTCAATGTATTTGATTCGGAGCGACGTCGCGTCACCGTCGCCGTCGCAAGGCACTATAATCGCAGCCTTATGAGGAGTGCCTGATCCTCAGGTGCCAATACAGCAGCGGCAGCTTTTATTGCTAACTTTTCCGGCGGCACTCCGGGATCTACTCCAGCTGGCGCGCGGTCTAGACCACGCGTCGCCGCGTGTTCCTCCGCGCACCCCCCTCCACTTTGCGCGCATTTTATCCCCCTACCCGACCCCGAACCCGGCTCCTGCTCTGCCCCTCTGCTTCCCCGCTTACCCCGCTTACCTCACGTTAAACTCCAGGGGTGTCGGGGAAGCCAGGGAAGCCGGGCGCGCACGTGACTGTGACGTCACAGTGACGCCACGACAAGCCACGTCACCACGCTTCCCGCACGCATCCTGCCGCGCGGGAAACGTGAGAATAAGATATGTCACCACTGTACTTCTCTGCTTGAAGAACCACTACAGTATCAATAGCCATCGACACACAGTAAACCACAGAATTTTCATAATTGACTGTGACCGAGTGCAGCATATCAGAAGGAGCTTTGCTAGCCTGAGGTACACCTACGCTTGGTAGAAAGTAAAACCATGCGCTGTAAATGCCTAGAGAGAACGGATTCTAGCTTGAATCGTGTGGGACATGTGGTCCTGTATGTTAGTGCACTTGAAATTGTGGTTCTCCTTCCCGAGAATGCACCACGTGAAGTTCGCTGCGGAAGATGGCATCTAACATCAAGAATGGAGAACATGTATGCTGCCTGCAAAAAGGTTGCATGCTCAATTGTTGCAAGGTTCTGCAAGGGTCTGGTGCGAAAGCCAGCACCGCACCCAAGTAATGTGAATGGCTAAGAGAGGAGTCAGAGTCACGCCCTGTCCCAGTGTGCACCTACTCTAATCTCCATCAGAGGGAGTGGGCACTGTGTCAGCCAATACCGAACGATTGTCTCAACTAAGGGAGGATCCGAATGTTGTCGACTGCACCCTCAGTTCTTCAGAAGCTGCAAGGAGAGAGGAGCAGCTTACTCAGTACTCCTACTTTTGTGCTTCAAACAAGTTCTGATCATGGCCAGTTTTTGAGATTTGTCTCAATACCATCTACCATGAGGCTTCAGGTAGTGAAGGTGGAAGGGAACTGTTACCTCAAGTGCCTATGCCCTCAATGTGGGTTCCCTGGTGGCGATCTTGCCTGGGATGCCAAGTGTCCATCCCTTCCGGTGGGGAGGTACCTTCCGGTGCCGACTCCTACGCAGATTGCGACGATGCACACAATCAAAGAAGACCGATGTCAACGTACTTCCGGTGCGGGACCTCGACCTTTACCAGGATCCAGCGAGACCAGAGTCTGATGATATCATCCAGAAGGCGACCACCAGGGTGGACGAGGAGCAGCTGATTCCCGCTCAGGTGAGTACTGCTGTACCTAAAAGTGGTGTGGGACATTTTATGGACCATATTCGGGCGCATCTGGGATCCAACGAGTAAAAAAACATTTTCCCCTGAGGACATGGCTAAAAACCAGGACCATATACTAGGCCGGAAAACCCATCCAGTTGCGAAACCTCACATAGTAAGCATATCTCTGGTATCCAGTCAGGGTGGGGCTCAGACCAAGGACTCTGACCGAGACTTGAAAGATTTTACTGCTCAAGACCCTATGACTAGTATCATCTCCACCGTGCTTGTGCAACCCTTGGTTTCTAAGAGAGCTGAGAGGTGGGTCCAAAATCGCCTGAAATCTGCACTCTTTTTCCAGGACCCGTGGGATGGGGATGTTGATTTTGAGTTAAGCTCTGAGGAAGATTAGTTTGAGTCAGGGTTCTCTAGTGGGACCTCTGAATCTGAGTGTGAGTCACGGATACTGGTGGCTCCTGTAGCTAGGGTAGAAATGTAGAAATTCGGCCTGTCGTACTGAAGATCGCATTGCCTATTTTATGGATATGTGGAAGGTAGGCAGATCCATTTATATGGACCGGATGGAGTATTTTTCAGAAAGGCACCCAAAGAGGGTATTCTCAGTCACTGTACCCGATAGTACGGGTGCTTTGGTACAAAATCCCAACCCACAGCATTACTATTAGGTAGTAACTAGGTTCTCCAGGTTGAGAGGAACCAGGATCCTTTTAATGCAGTAATATGATTGTTGCTTCATATGATACTGTACAGTATGTACTGTGTTTTGCAGGAAGATTATATGTGTCTCCTATGCTGGATAATACTACTGCTGATAAACACTATTGTAAAGTTGTTCTGTTCCAGGTTGCCTGATGATACACTAAATTTCTGTAAGGATTGGAGAGCTGCGCCGCTCGCGCCGCGCTCCCTGCACACTTCAGGGTGCCGCGCCTCCCTCACAGACCTCCCTTACCATGACCAGCGCCTCCGCGCTGATCCCCACTGCCGCTGGCTGGATCGGATGGACGCCGCTCCACTGGGCAAATGTGCGCACCCACCCACGCCGTCCTAAATAGATTGCCTCTCGCGGGTGTGGGCGCATGCGCACGGATTCTGGCACGCTTCCGCATGCAGTCACTTCTACTGCTCTCGGTCACTCCCCACAACTGCAGTCTGTCCTCCGGTTGGTCCCACCTTGCACACACCTCCATCTCCCTGTCTCTTCATTGGATCCCGTGTCCTATTTCACCCTGCTGCTTCCCTTGCCATTCGACTGAGCATAGAACCAGTTGCTGTTCTGATCACTCACCGCCTCCCTAGTCCTGTCTTGTCTTGCAGTTTTCCTTTTGTGCATCGACCCGGCTTCCTCCTCGACTACTCCGAACTCTTGGCATCTGACCTCTTCTACGGCAAATGACCCCCCCGCTCTCTCCGCACCTGACCTTGGCTTACGGTAAAACGACTATGTCCCACTCTCCAACCCTGGACTCGGCTAACAGTACCCTTAACTATCCATAACTCTCCAATCCTGACCCGGTGATCCAGACCAACCTACACTCAAGACGTTCCCTCGTGTCTGCAAGTGGCGTCATATCCATTCCCACCTCAGCACCGTGGTCCCGCCTAGTTTGTGGTGAGCACAGCGTAACAATTTCGGCTTCAAGTGGGGACCACTGGATTCCAGCAGAGGGAGAGTGTAGCCAAGGCTGGTTTCTTGCTACCATTCTGCCCCCACTGGCATGCAAGTCCTGGTAAGAGCAGGCAGTTCCAGTATTAATCATGGGTTTTCCCCACACAGGCAGTCCCTTGAGTGACAGGGGAGGAGGTCTGTGTTCTGCCCAATCCTGGTTCAGACCTAGTACCTTCCCCCTACTGTACTTAAGGGAGGTGCAACCCAAAATTCAGTAGTGTCTCCACTGTTGAGACAGAGAAAAAGTGAAAGAGCACTACTGTAGGTAGAAAGCGCTCTGTGAAGCGTGAAACATTGGTAGGGCTCTCTATTGCCTGTTTTTCCATGACCAATAATAATCTTTTTATGGGATACGAACCCTCCTTTCTACTTTTTTGATACCTACAGTGGTGCTCTTCCAGTTTTTCTCCTTCTCTACTAGCCTGCCCCTTGGATGGAAGCCCACCCGGGGACCCCTCACATTTGGATCGCATGGACTGTGCAGCACTCAGAGTGAGTCAATCGCTTGCTACATGTTTTCCTGTTCAGGACTTTATTTAGACAATTGGTAAGTTATAGGGTCTTATTATGCTCATTCTTCCTGGTATTATTGTTAACAACAGCGTCACTTATTAGTGAGCTAACCATCCGGGACTGCAACCCAGTACCTGTCTTCTATCAAGTTTATGTTTAGGGGTCCCCCCTACAAGTATCTGGTTATTCATTCATTTATTTATCCTACTGTTGGGGTCTTTAGCATTACGCAGTCACATGGTCTCTCCACTGTTGAGAGAAACAAGGTATTACACAGGCTGCTTTGCACTGACAGGCCCTGGTCCTCTTCCCTAAGGAAAGGAGTGAGTGATTACCTTTTCCACTAGTCCTGCTAAAGGGCTGGGGAAGAGCAAGGACCAAGGACTGTTGCAGGGGCTCTTGACCCGTAGTGACGGTCCAGGGACCATCCTAAGTCTGAAGACCAGAACAGTGTAACGTTGCTCGTCTCTGAATAGGAATATAGGGGTATAAGATCACCGACCAGAGCCAGGGGATAGAGTCCTGTTAGTGTAGTCGTGATCCAGGCAGAGGTCAAGGCAGGCAGCAAAGGTGCAAGTCCGGGTACAGGCTGGGGTCAAGGCAGGCAGCACATGAACAGTGGTCAGTGTAACAGGCTGAGGTCGGCAACAGAGAATCCAAAAGAATAGGGATGGCTCAGGAACAGGGCAGGCTCAGGAATCAGAACACAATGGGGCCAGGCACACATGGAAATGCATACAATGCTCATTCAGGGGCTTGGAGTCACTGACTGCTCTTTTAAGCTCTGGAACAGGTGCAGCCAATTCAGGAAGAAGCTTGCCAGGAACCAAGACACCACAATAGCCAATAAGTGCAAACTCCAGCAAAACGCTGGACGGGAACCCTTACAGTATCCCACCTTCAGGAGAGACCTCCGGCCGATCAGGACCTGGCTTAAAAGAAGAACTTGGTAACCTGGAGTTATTGCAGTAATGTCTTAGACAGGTAGCAGGCCTGAGGCAAGACCGATTCTTAGTGAGTACCAGCAAACGATGCAAGTCAGAATTCTTGGATATGCAGAGTTGTAGCAAAGCTGAAAACTCAGGCACAGGCTATATTAGCCCATCAGAAGGCTGAACGAAGAATGCGAGTTGCTTCATAATAGTTGCAGTGAACAGAATTAGAAGCACAGTAGGTTGGTCAGAATCATTTGATTTTGATTTATTATTTGGAGCATAGTCATGTTTTTAGACAAGTCAGAGGTTTAGGATGTAAGGTTTTGTAGTTAAGTATGTATTTATTGCCAATTATCACACATGTTATCTCTCATATTGATCATTGGGACTATTTAAGAGACCATAGAGAGTTAAGTTCCATACAGCATGCCCCTGAGGAAGCGAAGTGATCCGTGAAACGTGTAGGGCGGAGCTTACACATCCTGAGACCAGTGCGTACGAGCATACAGATACATGCACTTTATCTCCTGAGAGAACGTCGCGTGAGATCCATGCCAATAGACCCAGAACAAGCTTCCGAGTAGCATCTCTCACGATAACGTGAATGTGAGCCGCTCCTGGGTCAGCAGGGCCTGTGACATCAGTAGGAGAGGAGGAGAGCTGAGCGGACATTTCGGCAACCGGAGGATCACGTGCGCAAACCAGCTGGTCTGAGAGGATCGCAGATGAGACTCTGAACACGCTTGCCGGAGATTGCAAACAGCTACCCCCTGTGAAAGAAACCATTACGTGCTTATGTTCCTACCTAACTCTTGTCAGTAGGATTCTAATTTTTCACCTGGCGAGAGGAGTGAATTACCATCATGCCACATGTTTTGAAATTTATTAAATGTACTTGATATACTTACCTTTTCTGACTGTTGTCCTACCTCTGCAATTTACTAGTTCGTTCCTAATAGGTTATTCATAGATTATTCAAGCAATATCACATTATGTTGATGTATTTTTTTCTTCTCTTTCCACATATGTATGTTGAGCTTCATCTGGATCCAGATTTCCTTAAACATTGGACATTGGTTCTAAGGACATTTTTGCACGGCCATATTTATCTTGATATTAATTTTTTATTATCAGATTGTTTATAATTATTGTCACTGTTAGTCGCCGCACAGGTCTGTTTTTTCACATGTCTATATCCAACCGGGGTTGTTGGATTCACTGATTGGCAGCTGCTGATGAGCACTATAATATTTTATTTAAGTGTTAGTACACATTAAGTCACTTCATCTACTTTGTGAATAGCGCAACACAATTTTCTGTTAGTTTTCAGAATCATTAGGCAAAAGTTCCGGTGGAGCAACTATACTCTCCTACCAGAATAGAAAGAGTATCGGCGGTCACTGCATGAATAGAAACTCCGCCAAAGTAAAGATAAAATCAATCTTTATTCAAGATGTGGTGCTGGACATCACAGAGATTCACATCCTCTGTACTCTTTGATAAAGTTCCTGAACGGAACGAAACGCGTCAGAGGATGTGAATCTCTGTGATGTCCAGCACCACGTCTTGAATAAAGATTGATTTTATCTTTACTTTTGCGGAGTTTCTATTCATGCAGTGACCGCCGATACTCTTTCTATTCTGCTACTTCACATTTACGGCTGGGGCACGCCAAGGATCCCCTGCATTACGAGAACGTCACTACATCCCCTCCCCTTGCAGCTGCAGGGATACCTGGGATACGTGACTCATCGTTGGAAACCTCCCCGCATTAACCAGCTTGGCGATCGCGACAATGTCATCCGACAGCGCAATCCACGTGGAGCCAGCACCGGGAGTTCAACGGAGGCAGTAGTGAAGAATCCAGGCGGGCTAAGGACAGCAGGCTTCGGTCTGTTCATTCGTGAGTACAGGAGGGGAGTTTTAAAAAGGCATCTTATCCTGTCTCCTTACCAACCCCTGCATTACGCCCCCCCCCCTGTGAATATTAAGTCTGCATATTGCCACCTCATTCATATGCTTAAAAGCTTTATATATTCATTGCAGTGGGATCGCTTGTTTTCCTTTTTGTTCACTTGGCCATCTGAGGGTAGTTTTGACCCATACCCCGCTACACACACCTCTCAGGAGCATCGAACATTATGGGGTTCATTCCCCCTATGCTATATACTCTCCTACCAGCATGCAAAAGATCATGAGAATACTCTGCCACCAGCTGAATCTGGTCACAGGACAGCATGGGCAAAGATTCAAGGGACCCAATGAAAGGCACAGACACAATCCTCCCACCAAGGTCCAGTCCAACCACACACCGCAACCCATCTGCGACAGTCGAGGTGATGAAGCAGCTCTCCGCTGTTGGACTGGCCAACAGCAGGAGGTCAGTACCAATGGGCAGGTGGGCCTCGGAAAGCATCAGCCCAGATGCCGGGGAATCCACTAGCAGCAAACCCGTCCTGGATGTCCGCCGCAGACACATCAGGCTCTGCAAGAAAATCAATGTGCAGGAAACCCATCTCTGCAGTGGGGGCCGCAGAATCAGCAGAGGAATCACCAGACCCCGAAAGGCAACCAGAAAGAAGTACGCCCGTCTTCACAGCGGGTGCATAGAAAACAGGAATGGGCACATCAGGTACTGGAGGGAAATCTAAGAGGGGTGCGTCGGTCCCTGAAGTGGGCGTCACAAAATCAGCAAAGAGTACATCAGACGGTGCACAGGAATCATTGAGCAAAAAATCCGTCTTTAAAGCGGGAGCGTTTGAATCAGTAAGGACTATAACAGGTATGCAGGAAAGTCAGTAAGACATAAACTTGTCCTTGGAGTGGAGTCCCAGACTCATGATGGGTTATACAAGGTACTCTAGGGAAACCAGTGAGAGGAAAACCAGTCTTTGATGTGGGAATCTTAGAGTTACTAATAGGAACCTTAGACACAGCAGAAAAATCAGTGATATTTACCGGTCTTTCAAATGGGAGTCCTAGGGCCTCATGCAGTAAGCGACGATTATGTGAAATCGGCAAGCTTATCGATTAGTCATGTTATTGGCGTTTTTCCCTCTCCGTATGCAGTAAGTGCCGAATACATTCAAAATCAAGCCGAAAACAAATCCGCCCACTCTCACGATGATGAGCCGATCACACACAGGTGTATCGGCGTGCGTGGCGGGGTGCTGTTAGGTTGCACAATCACAAATCTTGCTGAATCAGGCGAAACAAGCATGTATTTGATTGCGCGCCATATTTAAAGGCAACGTGTACTGCTAATCATTCTCTGTGTTGTTGGGAGTGAGAGAGAGAGAGACGCACAGAGCTGGACGATTGAAGATTTGCATATTGACTGAGAGACTTGTTGTGTATTGGGAGAGCTTTGTCCTTTGTTGTTTTGTTTACATCTTTGTCTTGTTTTATATGTGGAAGTGGGTCGTGTGATTGCCTGTACATTTCTTGTCTGTTTTTTGTGAGTGCTGGAAGTATGCCCGCAAAGCGTGGGAAGAGTGATGCTGGTGGGAGTGGGAGTGCTACTCGTGCGAGTACGCTTCGGAGTGAACGTTCTGTTCAGGGGAGTGATGTTGCTGGTGCACCGAGTGGTGTTGCTGGGAGTGGGAGTGCTGTTGCTGGGAGTGGGAGTGCTGGTGCTGCGAGTGGTGTTGCTGGGAGTGGGAGTGCTGTTGTTGGGAGTGGGAGTGCTGGTGCTGCGAGTGGTGTTGCTGGGAGTGGGAGTGCTGTTGTTGGGAGTGGGAGTGCTGTTGTTGGGAGTGGGAGTGCTGTTGCTGTGAGTGGGAGTGCTGGTGCTGGGAGTGCTGGTGCTAGGAGTGTGAGTGCTGGTGCTAGGAGTGTGAGTGCTGGTGCTAGGAGTGGGAGTGCTGGTGCTAGGAGTGGGAGTGCTGGTGCTGGGAGTGCTGCTGGTGGCGCAGTTGCTGATGGGGTGTCTGGTGGTGGCGTGCTTGCTGGTGGCCAGCTTTTGGAGGCTCTTCCATTGGAAGAAGGAGAGTCCAGTCAGCACCAGCCAAGCTCTGACCCTAAACCTGCTCGGAAGAAACGTGTGGAGAAGCCACGTAATCCTCGCTTCAATGACCAGGAAAATAGGGCTCTTGTCACTGGCATTCTGGAGCACTATGACAGTCTCTATGGACATTTAGTAGGTAAGTGTACCTTTACATTTATTATTCAAATACATGTGATCCTAGGTCATCTGAGTTTTGTTCATATGCAAATATGGGTACACAATATCTTTCTATGTTCATTAGT